>NW_008580682.1:0-51921 GCF_000691845.1 Merops nubicus | reverse complement strand
CTGAACAAACTACGCATTTACTGTGAGTGCATTGGTAAACAAATTTTGGGAGAGAATTACTAGAGCTGCTTTAAGATGTTTATTGGGAGTGCCTCAGGGGCAGCATGAGCAGCAATACTTCTTGTTTAAAAAGTTTAAGGTGGATTTCATCATAATTATCAGTTTGAAAGTGAATTCGCAGGAAGAGTTAGCAAGAGAGATAAGCTGAGCTGAACCTTAAAAGTGAAGATGAGTGTGCTGGTGTTCAGTTCAACAAAGATGGGGGAGCCAATGGAGAAATAGAAAGGGAGGTGATATGTAACTGTTCCTTCTCTCCCAGGTCTCAAAGACCTGGTACTATTTGTAGTGCTCACAAAAATCTACGTGAATCCATTGAAAGAGAAAGTGACATATGCTTCACTCAACTGCCAAACATGTGCTCCTAACAGTCTCATATTTTCCCATTCTCAACAACTACAACCACTATCCTTCCTGAATAAGTTGAGGGAAGAATCTAGAAAAGACTATAAAGGTGCTGGTGAAAAAAAGGAAACACTAAGACCTAGCCAAGAAGCTGGACAATTGGATGGAAGTTTTGGGCAATTTAGTGGGTAATTAGAAGTTAGGAGAATGCAAGCTTTGTTTCCATGAAAGGCAGAGGGCTCCTTTTCATTAAGCATGTGCCAAGAAGAGCCAAAGCGCTTTGTTACATTTGGATGACCAGAAAGCATCAGTTGTCCAAGTGTTCTCAATTTCAGCTTGCTTAGAAGTTTCATTCTTTCTTGCTTGTCAAAAGTCTTCAGTACAATGATATGCACATGGATGTGTTTTAGAACATTGTAAGCACATAAGATTTCTGTATTAAAAGACCATGTCTCCTCTATATACTTAACATTAATCAAAGAGGAAGGGAAGGTTTGCTCTGTTTAGACTGAATTACTCCATTCTGTAGGAAAGGAGCAACTTGGAAATTACTGGTATGGTAATTCTGTTAGGAACTAATATAGACTAATATCAACATCCTTACCAACTTCTTAAATAAGAAGCTACATGTGAGGTCCTTTGGTCATGCATGAAGCAGAACTGATAACTGGAACTCTTTGAGATGCATCTTAAATTATTGTGTGAAAACATGTCAAAGTTATGGTTTACCATATTTTTCAAAACCAATATTTTTCATGCACATGGGCTATTTGAAATAATTTCCCATACACCACCTGCTTGTCAAAGATTGTTCTATTAAAATGGCTGCATTAGCAAAACATGCTGTACAGCACCATCTTGCCAGATAGCAGAGAAACAAAAAACTTGGTCATTTTTTTTTAACAAAAAGCGAAAGACATTATTCTGAAAAATTTTCTAGGGTCTATATGGTATCTATCAATGATGTTAGTATAATAATTTCAGGAAGTCAAGGATCCACTAGAATCTGAATAACTTATTGTACTCTGCTGGAAATACTTCAAGCAACCTGGAATTATTAATATACAGAGTCTATTATCATCAAAGTAAACACAAAAATCATATAATTCAACCCAAACAAAACAATGAAGCACAGCTTCCCGAAGGAAAGTACTTCAGTGCCTGTGTACTGCTACTTAGCCCTTCCAAAATTTAAGACAAGTGTTGGATTGACCTTGTCTTTTCCTTCTGTTCCACAGTAAAATAAGTGGAAACAGCTTTGAGGAAGGAAATCTTTACAAAACTGGCAGCTCTTCATTTGATCTCTCAGGGCAGGAAACAGGCTGCAAGTAGAAAACATGCTGGTAGAAGCTGTGAAAACAGGAATATGAAAATGATGGCTCAATAGCATGTCACGTATCTGTGTTCTGTTCAGCACCTATTCCTGTCTAAAGAACTGTGCTTTGTGCTTCAGTCTTTGTGAAGCAGGTAGCAGGTGCAGGAGAGCTGTTATGAAAAATATGAAATAACTTAGGGCACAGACAGTGTCAGTAACCTAAATATGTAAGTATAAATGCAGATCCAGATCCTTATACATATGCAGAACTAGAAAAGATCTCAGTGTGAAAGGGTGAGGAGAAGGTTAAATCCCTTCACATCCTGTGGCACACCCTCTCTCTGGTTCTTCTTAGAAGGACAGTCTGTGGGGACAGGAGCTACTCGGACTCCTGTCTTGTCAACAAAGCAGAAGCCCTCTGAACGTGGACTGCAGTGATAGACACACCTCTTTGGCTAAAGCTGCTTTTCCATCAAAATGCTGATTTGCAGAGACTGAAATGTTTTGTGAGGAGGGTTCTAATTCAGCAATCCTCAGACAAGACACAGGCAGTTATTTGAAAGAACATGGACCATCAGGCAGGATTCTATCCAAAACTTGTGCAAATTCCTGCCAGTGGGCTGGGAATCCTGCTCAGCAGGTTCTGCAGTGCAAAGATATCCACCTGTGAGCAGGGACAGGTCTCAACCAGAATGACTGTTGGTTAGAGACCTCTGGGAGCTCCACCTCTTGCCAAATCTAACTCCTGGCTCCCCATCCAGCAACCAGTGACTGCTCTTGGTGCAGTGGGTCTGTCTCCCATGTCAGCAGAACTGTCCTGCATATAAGCTTGGGAACCTCACTCAGGAGCCTGCCAGCCAGACTTGCAGGAAGCTGAGAAGATAAGGAGTGGGACTGGGATCTGGTGAGCTTTGGCATGTTTTCAGAGCTTTCCTTTCCATAGAGAAGTCACCAAAGACATCTCAACCAGTATTCCAGAGAAGGAACTTCTTATTTACAGTTTGATTTGAGTGAGATTTTAGAAAAAGGTAATTTTCTTCTGCCCCGTGACTGAGAAGTAGGTGGCATCTTGGTACTCAGGAGAGTAGAAGATGCTCTTAGACCACATGTGGAAAAAGAAGGATGCAAGGACTTTTAAGAGGAATCATCATACAGAAGGAAAACAACAATGGTGAGGAAGAGCTGAAGTCTGGCATTGTCCTTCATTCCAATGAAGAGAATGTCTCCGTCTCATTAGCAGTTTGGGCTATGGTTATTTATATGGCCTCCATGATTACAGTGTCTGAATAGCTCTTAATCACTTACAGTTTTCTCTTCAGAGCCCTCCAGAGAGTTGTTACCTTTATTTAAGAGATGAGGACTGCAGTGCAAATGAGGGTAGAAACAATTTTCATAGCTTCAATGTTGCTCCTTCGCTTCCATGGTAACAGAGCAGTGACCCTCCCTTTCCCAGTGCCACTGGTCCTTGGAAAAGCCATTCTGTACAAGACCCATGGTGCACCCTGCCTCCTCCAGCACTGTCTCTAAGGGGGACTCCTTCTGTTGTGCCCAACAAATCCATAGTCAGCTGGTACAATATCTGTAAGCCCCGTGACATACAAAAGCACTGCAGCATGCAAGAGATAGAGGCTCTTACATTGTGTTGTGAATTTTGGAGGAGTCAGAACAGAGGTTCATGTAACGAACATGACTGCTATTGCACTGCCCTCAGCTTCATTTATAGACAAAAAGTGCTGTTGTTTTGTTTGGGTTTTTTTCTTAATTTGGAAATGAACCTTCAGGTATAGGTAATGACTATATTTTGGGAAATATCACAGTGACTTAGCAGTTCTACTGGGAGCCCAAAAGAGGTTCTGTGGAATTTCAAGATTACTTTATGAAAAAAATTAAACAGTCTGCATTTCTTCTTTCTTTCCTTCCTGCCACAACAAATGCCACAGGACTTACCACAGCTGACTATTGAAATGAGCTAAACCTGGAAGCAACACTGAGCTATGCTCTTTCTTCTCCTCAGCTCATTCTTTCTCTTTCTGCTCCTCCTTACATAAATTTTAAATGTACTTAGGAATACTCATTAGCACATATTAAGATTTGTTTCAACATCTTGCAAAGAAGAGGTGGAGAGAAAAGATGAGAAAAACTGAAGAAAGGATGCAGGAAAATTGAAGAGGACAAAAGAAGGAAACTAAGGAGAGGAAAGCCTGAAAAAGGAAAAGGACACAGAAATGATATATGTTCATGGTGCCCTTTTCATGACAAATACCAACACACTTCTCAAGTTAAAAATTCACACATCTATTGCAGTGACTGTAAAATATAGTTCAGATCAACTTGCACAGTAATGACCTTACTGAAGTGCCATGAGATGCTTGGCTGATTTCAGGTATTTATTCACAGCACTGCCTTTCCTGATTGTTCATACAGTGTTAACAATACACAGAGTTTAAGGACCAATTAATTAACTCACATTTATTCCAAAAACTTCACAGTATTCCATGGTTTTCTAGATCATCCTAGGCAGGATCCTTGAGGCCAAACTGCTTCACTATTCTTTCTGCCTTGCTCATGGCATAAATCAGGGCTATGCTGAGAGTTGGCAAGACAGGAAAACATGTTCTAAAGGACATTAATCTTTATAACCACCCCTAGTGTGTCTCTCCCTCTAACAACACAGTTTGGACAGCTTACATGAGGGATCCCCTCAGCAGCACATGGAGAATAACTGCACTTAAAACTCAGTTCAGGGCCCTGACACAAATGCATGCAACTTTCTGTAACAACCCTGTGGCATCATGAAGGTGTCCACTAGCATTGGAGCGCACCCTGTCTGTTTCACTGTATGGGTAGCTAAAAAGTAGGTGCATTAACTAAAACAACAGCCAGCACTTTCTATAAGAGTAGCAGGTCACAGGGTTTCAAATGCTGCACTGTTCAGACCAACCAACCCACCATTGGTGTATGTGAGACAGCAGTAGCCAGCTACAACACATTTCACCAGCAGGCATCGTATTTCCTATCCCTGACCAGCCAAACTGAGGGACTTACCTTCCATTACCTGTGATCTTGAGAAGGCAAATTAAAAGTAGCAAGACAGCAAATCAAAAAATAACCCCAGTCACAAAGCTGAGTAATAACAGATCTAAGCACAGGACTTGGAACCTATGTGCTCTTTGGTCAGTGCAGACATTTCTGAAAAACTACCAGAGAAGTCTTGGTAGCATCAAATTGCTAAGACTTGGAAATATTATTCTTTCCTCCAGAAGCAGAGACCTAGCAAGAAAGAAGTTACAGAAAGTTATTTTAAAAGTGGGGGGGGAGGGTAAGGGGAAAAAAGGAAAAAGGAAAGACAAACTGTAGAAGAGAAAGAGTGAAGGAGGTTTATCTAGCTTCAGCTTGGTTACTGTCATGAAATTATTTTTGTACTAACACAGGACAGTTAGAAAAAAATTCTTCTTCATAGTTTCAAAGCTTTTACATAATACGCTAATGAAAAAATCCTCTGTGCCTCCACGTATTTATTCAACAAATTGCCATCTTAAAGTAAGTTTGATTTTGCCTTATTCCCCCACCCCAGACCCCCCCTCACCCCCCAAGGACATCACAATATATCAGTAAATGATACTGATCGGTGTTACTTTGGATAGATTTTTTTACATATTAGATGTCACCATTTCAGAACCATTTTACCACAGTGTATCTGATTTTCACATGATTTTAAAGCCTTATCTGTGATTGTGTCGTAGATTTTTATATGATTCGTCTGAATGAGAGAGTCTTTCATATCAGTGATATTAATTTATTTTTTGGTAGTATAATTCTGAAGTTTTCATATCTGAAGTTAATTTTATTTTGGATTGTTATTTTTATAGATCTGCCACCTTTTCTCCCCTTAAAAAGCAGGACTAGTTGCTAATAATTTTAAATATAAAGTTGATTGTATTTCTGAACTGCCGTCACTGGAGAAATGATAAAGACAACATCCATCGTGCTGTTATGCATCTCATCGATTTTACAACCAAATGTGGTTAATTGCAGGTTTATATACAACAAAATACAATAGTCCTTGTAAGGTCTATTGTATCACACTGATTCATTCCAATGCTCCAATCTTACTGGATTTTTGTTTTGGTTTGGTTTTTACCTACTTCTAATGCCAGTAATTTTAGCAAGAGTGACAAGCTCTTAACTATATGTAAGACTAAAATAAAGATGGAAGATTCAGAAGATTCAGTCATATTTCTCATCATCTGGAATGTTATCGCTATCTGTTTTGCTAATGACCAGGCCCAACAAAAATGATAACACCAGCAGGAAGAGAATCCAATACTCAGACTGTATTGTAGACAAAAACATTACGATATGAATGACTGCTGGGGGTACGAGCTGCTTGACTTGTTTGTACATAAGTGACGCCACTCCCAACAATCCCACAAAAGATGTGACTCGGCCCACAACAGGTGGTATAAACAGTGAGCTGAGGTTGCCCATAGTTGGCATGGGAAACAGCCAGACCAGCCATTTAAACACATAAGAGAAAGGTGCCCACATGGCGACTCTCACCCGATCAACCCACGTTCACAAAGGTCTAAACAGATCAGGGCCCAGCTCCAGGGAGAGTCAGGAGGTCTCTCCTTAAGCAGGAAGCTCTGGGGAGTGCACTCCACAGACAGACACTCCTGACTCCCTGCAAGTGGTCCCAGCTTTTATCCCCAAGCAGACACCTGACCTTTGTCAACTCAGTGCGGGACCCCTGGGGCTCATTTCCCTTCTGGCTCTCCCTGCAGCCCCGGCCGCACCCTGGGGGGAAGCTATAAGGCAAACTCACCACCTCTTTATGAAGGGCTGTGGGAATCACCCATATGTCAACCTTAATTCAGTATTTCACTATCTCACTCAATATTATTCCTGCCAAATTTTCCATCCCGTTCATTCTATGAATACCCACCATATTGACCCCCCTCCCCACGTGTCTATGTTCTGTTGCAGTGCGCCTCCTGGAGACAGAGGTTTCTGTTGCCTCTTTGTCCCCAAACACAGGCACACATCCAGAATTTTCCACCTTTCCCAGGTTGTGGTTGGCTTAGCCACCACAAGACCAATCCCCTAACACCCATTGGACCCCTGACCTGTCGGTAACCCATCCGTGTATCCTTACAGGACAATGCCTTTGTAAACCCACCTACCTACCTGTTAAAAACCCCTGGCCCCAAGGCCACATGCTCTTTTGCTTCTCCCCTGGGGTGGGTGCTGTTTTAGTGCCTGCCTCAGGTGTTTTTGTTTGTTATTTTCATGTTATTAAAACCTTTTATTTTGGAAGAAAGCGATCGTTGCCCATCCCTCCTTTACTTGCCACTGTCCTCCTCTTCGCTGAAGACCACCCTGGAGGTACTACGGGGGTCCCGCTGGGGGTGTTTTCTTCCCGGGCAAAACCAGCGGGTTTAAAACCCCCTGCAAAATATATTTTTGCATAGTTATAATGTTCTTGCCCTGAAGGCTAAAAGTTTGCCAGGTGAGTGACTCAGTCCTCTTATAGCAGAGAAGAGGGAGCAGTGACAGGTATTCTTTAGCTACAGAGTGGCTATGGAAAAGGTCACGTATATGGCAGTGGAAAGAAGCCCTATTGTCTTCATTATTTCAGTGTGGCTGTGTTGAATTGTAGTCGCTGTGTGATAACTCTGGAATTTATTCTAATTGATTTTGTATAATCAGGACAATGTCTCATTATGTTGTGTAATGCTCCACAAAGAAAGACCATGAAATAAAATAGTGCTTTAGTCAGTGGTGTCCGACACGATAAGAGTTTTCCTGTGAGAGGCATTGTCCGATTGCTTTCTTCAGTGTCTGGGTTTTTGTCTTTCATGTATTACTATTTTGTTATGATGGTAACAAAGATGTTACTTTTTCAAATCATTATCATTGTTTCTCAACATTTCCCAAATGAAACCATGGTGAGATAGAGCACCATGCTTCCATGTCCTGATAATACGCTTTCTCCAAGGAAATTGATAGGTTTCAAATTTATGTTGATAATGAAGGTACTATTTATCTGCCGCTACCCTGGTACATATTTTTTTCTCTCTCTCTTTTTTTTTTTTCTCTTTTTCCTTCTTTTTTTTCCCCAATTTTTTTCAGCTTGACAGCCTTTGTGCTTTCCAGGTCACTGAAAATGGGACAGAATGCTTTGAGCTATGTGTCCTACTGAGTGGAACTGTTTTGTTCACATGCATTGATGCTCCCTTTGTAAAGAAATAAGAAATGCAATCAGGAAAATGCAGAAGTGAGTGTTTTTATTCTGTGCTTGAAGTTTAACAAAACAAACACATTACAGACTTCCTCTCTATTTGAAATATTTCACAGATGTGGTCAGGTGCTGATAATTCCATTTTGCCATAGTGTGTAATCGTTTTTATTGCACTACAAGATTAATGTTTATCTGAAGCTGTTCTATTTATGCAGTGATACTTTGATATGGTAATATTGTCCAAAGAAAACATTTGTTTATAGATATTTTCTCTGCATAAACAGGTTTTATTTTTTTCCTTGTATTATTCTAACATCTTTAATATTAAAGAGAGAAGTAAAAACTTCATAAAACCATGTAACAAGCACTGAAATATTCAGAATAATTACAAAATCTATATTATTTTAAAAGATCTCAAGGAACAATATATTCATTGCACAGAAATACAGTGAATGTTGGCTGGTCTGGGATGCAACACAGAAGAAAAGCTGAGGTGAGAGAAGTCTTTGCTACAAAGACATAGCTTTTATAAATGTGGGAAAAAAAGAAAATGTCTTACTGTAAGAAGAAGGGAAATAGGGAGCTTGCCCTGTCTTGGGTATCATTTATTAGCTTTTTGTATCTACTGTTTTGTGATGTTAGAAGAGAGACAGAAAGGACAAAAATTCAAATATTTCAATGCAATTCACTTGTGCAGTCATTTAGGGGAAGGGAAGGGAAGGGAAGGGAAGGGAAGGGAAGGGAAGGGAAGGGAAGGGAAGGGAAGGAGCTTTGAAACTATGAGTGCATAACCATGATCATAGAAATTATATTCTAAACATGTGTTGAGTCTTATACCATCAAGCAATCTGGATAGAAACCTCTTTCTTATTCCTGTTTATAGAATAGCAAGCCATTAAAGACATTCAGCTTTCAACTCTACCAAGCTGGAAAATCTAGCAGATTCCCTTTTCCTAGGACGTCACAATTTTTACAGCTAGGGTAAAAAAATTGGAATATACTTACAGATTTTTTTCTCTTAATGTGAGTATCTTTTAATAATTTCAAAGGAGGAATTGATGTTGAATATCCACTCAGAATCATCCATCTAGTATCTGAACAAGATTTCTTTCATGAACATGGAAACAGCATGTATACACACATATATATATATACACACACAACCATATACACAGAGACATAATTTTAGATTGTTCTGTACTTAGGGCAGTTATATTGTTCAAAGTGACTGTTGATTTTTAATTCCTGTATTTATCCATATACATCTTGAAGTATCTGATGTGGGACAATCTTCATAAGGCAAATATAGGTAATTTTCTGAAACTCTTAATTTTTAATCTGAGTACTCAAAACCTAAACAATTGTATCACCTTGATTTTTTTGCAAATATAGGTCAATGATTCATAACATCCAGGATGCTTTGCTTTTCTTCTTTTTCTGCCCAACAGTGTGCTGTTGGAAAAAGTTGAACTGCACTGTAAGAAAACTCAGTTGTGCAGACTGTTACTGGAAATGATTAAAACAACCCAACACTGTGTCCTGTATCACAGAAAGAGGCATGAGCTCAGCTTTCCAATGTACCAAAGACTTCAATTCAATGCAGCCCAGCACATTTGCATGGGTTCAGGTTTGGGAAGGGACTGGTGACTTAAGTGCTTTACTGTAGCTGTACCAGAGTGTTTAGTACTTTGCAGTATTGAGATTTATGTACTACTTCACCACCTCTCTGTTTCCCTAGACTTTGGAGCATGTTTTCACTTATGATTCAGAAGCAAACTGCCACCTTCTGAAGCACTAACATCATTGCCTCTAGAACCTGGATTTTTTGGAAGCTTCCAAGCCATTATAAATCAGGCCTTGAGCCTGTTAAGTGCAGGAAACAAAACCACATCTCAGGCTTAGGTAGTGCCTCACAAGGGGACCAGAAATACATATTCTCAAGTTAATATACACATGAGCAGTGTGTCAGGGAAGCTTTATCCATCTGAACCACTGAAATGTAGCAAAACAAGAAAGTAATGAAATGTTATTAATTATCCTGGACTATATTCTAGAGAGGGTATCCTTTAGCCACTGCTGGGAATCTTTTTAACCCGAGTTTTAGGACAAACTGCCTAACCTCAAGTTTTAATTCCAGGCACGCTTCAGTTTCTAAAGTTCTCCCCAGGCACTTCAAACCAGAATTTCTTTGATTCAGTGCAAAATGAAGTTAGACATATCTTATTATGAAGAAATACTTCATTTGAAAATGTACAGAGTAGCTCTAGGAAAACAACAGCAAACTCAGAAAACCTTGTCAATGGTGCAACCTTTCTACAGATACAATAGATAAAATCAAAATAATGTTTCCCATTAAGAATGAAGTTTGCAAATTGCTGTGAGTGGAATCTGTGAAAGGAGTCTTGCTATAAGACCGTTAGCCACAAAATGTTGAAAATTTATCAATTTGCTATGCTGTCCTGCGAGCTCTTAAGTAGAATTCAGTTAATAACACTCTAACCTCTCCTTGTTGCTGTGGGAGAAACATGGATGGAGTATTTGTGCAGCAAGTCTTGTGGTACCAGTTCTTCTGACTCAGTGCAGAAGACATTTCACAACTGAAGTGACTGAATCACAGGTTTCATGAAACAATTGGTCAAAGCCTTATATCCATTTTGTCCTTCTCAGTCGAATACTATCATTTATGTGAATTCACTGGAGTAATGCCCACTTACAAAAGACTTGGATTTAGTTCTGCAGCTTTTTCCACCCACTTCTTTTCCATTCATTGTTCTCTTTCACTAGTATCTAAAATGTCGTCTTTCACACTCAGTTGTGCTTGATACTGCATGCACTATAAATTAGATTGTTGATTTTCATTGTGAAGTGTTTTACATTTTCTGAGAATCCTCCTTTCATTTCCTCCCAAAGAAAACTGCAAAACATGCTTCCTGTTTATTTCAATATGTTGAGACTATTTCACTGAACAGCCTTAAATTTATCAAATAGAGTTGTTAGTCCTTTGTGAGTAGAAAGGTCATTAATGGTAAATGCAGAGGTCCACGAGATACTGGAAGCAAGTTAAACCTTCATGGCTTCCTTATCATCCCCAGTACTGGTGTGACCCCTATGAGTCTTACTCATGTTTAGGAGATGTCTCAGTGATAACCAGCTGGAAGGAAAGAGATTGGCACCTCACCACCTTAGCCCACTTCTATGAAATCTCTGGGAATGATTAGGAGAGAAACACAGATCTTACTGTCACACCCAAGGGGTCGTTTCCATGTTTAAATTTTTTCCATTTTTTAAAAATCTCCCTCTCCATTTATGTCTTAAAAAATCTTTTCATTTTCATATCTCACCATTTTGTTGTAAGCCATGACTGACACAATTGAGAAAAGTCAATACCTTCAACAGCCAGACACTAGGAAGGACTTGCCAGCTATATGAGAAGCCCACCTGACCAGATGCTGCATTTCTGTAACAAAGAGGACATAAAAGAGAGTCAGCATCAGAAATAGAAACATTTTCCAGAAACTTTCCCCTATGTCATCCTTTTGGTTTCCTTGGGTGCATTTTTTGTTGTCTACATAAGAAAGATAATCCAGCTACAAGAATAGACCATTTTTATTTCTTCCTCCCATAAAGGACTCTGTAAGTCATTCTTGATACCATTCAAAATATTGTCCTACAGGGGCATGACACAGGTTTATACGCTTCTGAATGAGCATGGTTTAAAATGCAAATTTTATTTGACTGAATGCTCAGAAAGAAGGCAGTAGGTTCATTGCAGTTTTCCTTTTAATGGCTCATGGTGGGGGATAAGTTACTGTCTGGGCCATGGTGTCTCATGGTGTGGTTAGGGTGAGTACAAGGAAAGGCAACCAGCACTGCTCCTCTCAGACACGGTGTGTGTGCACAGCCTAGCAAATGTGAGGACCGCACCATGTCAGTAGTGGCCTGACCACAACCCATTGATTCTCCAGTGCTCCACCTGCATGGTAGTCCATTAATCAACTTAACTGCCAATTGGACAGAAATATTTTTTACATGGTTTTCCAGCTCTACCACAAACACCAAAAGTCTAAACTTTTAAAATTATATGCAGCTGCCTTAACAGTCCATGGCAATATAGCTTTCTTTTTTCTTCTTCTCACTCGCTTTCATGAATGTAAATGAGAATGTGAGGATGTGCAGATACAGAGAGCTGTCAGTTACCTCATGTTCTAACTTCTTGGCAATAATGTCATTCAGAAATACATTCTCATGCAGGTAGCAGTAGCTTTGAAAGAAATATAAAAAAGCCTCTTTTACATTGTGGCATCTCCATCACAGCTGTGCTGAAGCAGAAGACTTAATTACTTTATTGGTTGTATGCAAACAGATAAAGTGTAAAATGTTACATCCATAACAAGGGGACTAAGAGGTGATAGCAGGAAGAGAAAGACTAAGAAGATAAAGAAACTGTGCTTTTGTTGTTAAGAGGAAATCAATAAAAATCTTGGGGAAAATGTGTTGAATAACTGGCCTTTGAATCACCATAGCTAGTAGGTATACAGCAGTCTATTAACTGGATTTAATGATGGAGCCACCTGCTCCACCTACAATTGTATTAATAACAAAGTGCACAAAGATGCTGTGACCTCCATCTGCAGCAGCACATTGCAGAATTCAGGTGTTCTCTGCTGCTTGTAAATACTCTCTTTCCTTGGAGATGCACACAGGTGAATAATATCTGTAGGAACTGATAGAGGGAGTTCACCAATATAAAATGTTCTTACATTTCTGACATGTCAAAAACATCTACTTCCTTCTTAAATAAACCACTGAATGAATATTCTCATACAGTACTACTGAAGCATGCAATACATCTTTACTAAAAGCCTTCCACCTCCCTCCAGATACACTTAAGAAAATAACTCTAAATGCAAGGATGATACACACAATAGCTAAAGGGAATGCAATCACATTCAGAGAAGATGAAGAAATCATAAGCATCCACATGCATTTCTGGGAAGTCCTTGGGCTCTTGCTAGCAAAACATTTCACAGCATACACCCATGTCTGCTCTCAGAGCTTTCAGGTTGAACCACAGGCTCTGGCTTACATTGTTATTGTGAGAATAAATTACCTCTAGTTATTTAAGAATAGGAAAGACTATTAGAAATAAGTAGTAGCCAGGCAATTCTTCCCCAGAAGAAGACTGAAGTGAAACTTCCTTAAGCATTAAAAAAAAGTAAGCGGAGGACCTGCAGAAGAGCTAAGGGATGGGTCCTCAAAACTGTCTCCAGTGCTTGGGGTACGCCTGCAGGCCAGCCCCAGCTGCTTGCGTAGGGAACTCAAGTTCAGAGCTCACTTGTGCCATGGGAGAGAGGGGGATTTTCTGTCCTGAGACCACTGTTTGAATAAGATTGGGAAGAGCTGTTCATGACTGAAGTTTTTTGGTACTGCCTTTCAGAAAAAGCAGAAAGCACTTGGGCACTCAGAAGCAACAGAACGTGATTAGCCTCATACTAGGCCATCAGTAAGAATATATATGGGAATATGTGTTGATTTGATCCAATTGTACTCTGGTTCTACAGCTCCTTGTTTTCAGATTCCCTTCCTTCTAGACAGCTTAAATAAAAATTTGCGTTTTATATTCCAGTTGTGTTAATTTCCACCTTGGCGATAACCTCTTAAAAATTATGCTTTTGTCTTTACTTTTCACTTATCAATATTAGCACAGGCAGATTCCCACACTGGGGAAATGGGCTGTCCCCTAACTTGGCAGCAGCTGAGTACTGTCAGCAGCCCAGGGAACTCTCTCCTAATCTTCCCAGCTGAAGTGCTGCTCAGCACAACTCTCCCAACTGTTTTTACTCCATAACATCTTAACTAGTTGACCCTTGAGCTCCACAACAAAGCCTGAACTGAAACATCAAACAGCTTATTCTTAAAACACCAACATGTCAAATTCTTCATAAAAGACGTATAGGTCAGTAGTAAATTTTTAAAAAACTACTTTTTCTATGAATAAGACCTGGATTTTTCAAGTGTGTAAAATCCTGGAGTGAAGGCTCTTCCTAGAGTCTTTTTCTTCTGTAGAGTTACTACCTCCTCAATAAGAAAAAAGGTGCTCTTGTTTAAGGCTATGGAGGACATACTGAGCTTCCCATCCCCTCTCTTAAATGTTCTGCCTTTCTTTCCCCGAAAAATTCTGTTGAAAGGAGTGTATTTCTTAGGCTGAAATTCAGAGAGAAGGACTAGAATAGCTTCCTGCAGGCAGTTGCCAGGTTGATATATCAAAGTGATATTGCTTTCTGAATTGAGTGGCACCAATCAGCAGGAACTGTCAGTCTGGGGATATAATAACTGTGGTGCCAGTCGTCAAGAATCCAAATGAAAGTTTCAGCTGTACTTTTGTATATTTAAAGTGCCTGTTGGATTTGGGAGGAGAAGAGGGAGGGGGAAGAGCTTTGGTGGCATCGCCAAGGAAAGGATGACATCAGAAGAAAAATTTGGTGAAGCACAGAGCACCTGAATTCTTCTGCCAGTGCAGTGTGAGAGTCAGATGATCAAAGTCACGCCATGAAATGGATCTTGCATCTGCATATTCCATAATTCCAAGGTCTGTTCACTATCTTTCTGAAGAGAAGGGGAAGATTCATATAAACCCGTCACATTTGTCATGCTGACATCCTACCAAGCTGCCTTTCCGGACTCCAGTCCAAATATAGATCTTTGAAAATGCTGCTCTGCTGCTGCTCCCTGACTCTGTCAACACCTGAAATCTGTAGACACCTGAATTTTTAAGGAATAAAGTTCCTCAATTCTTACTGAGATGGTGAGACAAACTCCCTTGCAGCCTGCCGACCCGGTCGTCTTCCCTTCACCCTGCCTAAGGGGGGCACTGGGTGCACAGGGGAGTTAGGAACCCCCAGGGTGCTAGCCCAGGCAAGGAGAACCCCCAAGGTTGAGCCAGGCAGTGGGCTCAACCACAGCACTCATCTGTGGAGCGTGGGGCCAGGGGAGTTTGTGTCCACCCTCCCAGGAAACTTCTCTGGTGCCCAGGTTAACACCATAGGCATGGCTGTGTTGTCCCTCCTGTTGAAGCAGTTTTCCTCACATTACTGGGGGTGTGACTAGTGTGAGGATCAGGACTTTCACAAGAAGTCAGAGAGGGAGGATCAGTCTCTGGTTTCTGCTTCCAGGGCTTTTTCAGAATACTATGGTATTACTATCAGATCAATATAAATAAATGGTGTTTGAGCAAGGGTAAAACTCTGGTTGCCCTCTCCTGAAGGAGCACCCATAGTACCAGAAAGTGTATGTTGGAAATCCTGAAGTATAGCCACTCACAGAGCTCTGACACTGGAGACCTTTTTCAGACATAGGACTGAACAAAATTATTGATGGATCACCATTCTGTGAGTGAATCACGGGTCCTGGGATCAGCGCTATTCTAATCAAATCCTAGTGTGTGAGTCATGTTTCAACTGGGTTTCATTCTTTTTAGTACTCTGCACTGTAAACATGAGATAAACCGTTGTATGCATGTAGTATTTGTGACTGCTGAATAAGGTCACAGTGTTGATTCAGTTTTCTGCATACGTGACTATGACTCACCAGCCAGAGAAAAACTCTCAGACCGTAGCACTACAAGTATGAAAACCAGGTAAAGCTTGTCTTTTCTGGGCTGCACAAGTGAGCCCTCATTCTCAGAAAACTTAACCTGATGAAAGATTTATTGAGAGGGGTGCACAGTTTCAGCTTCATTCCTGTCCTTGTACTCCCATGCTTCAGATCTGTGACTCCCACCTAAATCGCATAATTGTCTGGAAAGCCATTCTCCTGCTGAGCTGAGCAGAAATCTCACGATCTGTTTAAAGGCAAAGTGGCATTATATGTGATATTACAGTTCCTGATCTGTAGTTTCTAGGACAGCAAGACTCACCACCCACAAAATAGTAGACAGAATAGGGTCAGGAGCCTGGCCAAACAGGATTCTTCCTTAAATTCCATGAGTTGAAAGTATCTGTGATTCAGCTGCCTAGTGTGCATATGCAATTAAATATTCTGCTTTTAGCAACAGTTGTGTTTTATCCTCTTAAATCATGCAGAATTGAAACTAAAATCTCTAATGAAGAAAACACCATTTAAAAGTAATTTAGAATAATTTAAAAAATATGTATTCTAAAAATGCAGTCTTCCTCTCTCTCATTTATCTCTTCCAGTAATGAAAACAATAAATTATGATGTCTGTGGAGCAGGATTAAATGGACATTTTAAACAGTTTCTTTGCCTGGGAAAGAATTAGATAAAGGTAACACAAATCTGATTTCTCAATTTATCTAAACATGACTTGTAAGAGATGATAACCACTAAAAATGTGATAACCAGTTTAAAAGGATATGTAATATTGATTTTATAAGTGGATTCAGATATGACTGAAGAATTTCCTACCATCTGTCCCTTTGGGGAGTGCTATGTAGTAGTACTGAAAATTCATGGCAGATCTCATGCTTAGGCTCTTCAGGCTGTTTAGTCCTCCTAGATGTTGTCAATTACATTTGCATTTCTTTTTATTCTCGGTATTTTGCACCCTGGTGTCCACTGAGGAACAGATTCTTGTGTACACATCCTCTGGCATTGCTACAGGCAGATGGTTTCTATACCAATACATCATTGACTGTTCTAGAATCCCATATTTCTTTTTTAAATGATTCTACGTAATATTTGCTGTGCCATCACTAGAACAACTTTTTTTTTTTTTATTATTGAACTTCAGAAGAGCTGTCAGAATAAGAAAGAATTATTGAAGGTATCCAAAACTGGTTTCCATTAAATAATCAAAAGTAAATTCACTTCATCAAAATGTTTGTGAAATCTTTAACCTGGGAAAAAAAAAAAAAAAAGGCAAAGCCAATATTGAATAGCTGGAAATTTAAACTTAAAGCCTTCAGAATTGAAGCAATCATAGAATCATAGAATGTCTAGGCTGGAGCGGACCTCCAAAGGTCATCTAGTCCAACCCCCTCGCCATAAGCAGGGGCATCTCCAACTAGATCAAACTACTAAGAGCTTCATGTGCCAATATTTGATAGTGGCAGTAGTTAACACTGTGAGACCTGATTATGGGGAAGGCATAATAACCTTTAGTCTCTGAATCAAATACCATTCTCTCAGTATTGACAGTCCTAATCCAAAACAGCTCCTTCATAGGGACTATTTGCCTCAGATTATCTGATTTACATAGTGTAAAAGATCTGAAACTACCATAATGAACATTTTCAGCCTAAACTTTTCACCCCATTTTATTTGGAAGATATTTTCTTTAGCTTTATGGATGGGAAGAACCACAAAGAGCTAAGTATAATTAAACTATTAGTGAAAGTCAAAATCAACTTAATATAACTGATAAAAGGAAGTTTTAAGTTCTTGATTCTTGTTTATTTTTAACATATCATATTTACATTCCCACTGGTTGTCATTGCATCTGAGAACTTAGAGAGTCATGGAATGTTTTAGGCTGGAAGAGATAAAAGGTCATCAGGACATTAAGAAGGATAAGCAGCTACAGAAGAACATCTATAAATCATTTACTAACTGTGAGGAGATCTGAGAAAAAAAAAATCCCTGATGACTCCACAATTGTCTGTAACAATGATTTGAGTACATTTCTCTGAAGAGATGAAGATGACTATGAAGAGTCATGACTGGATTGAGATGTGGGGCAGTGCTAGACGGATCATTGTCTTGATACTCTAAACCTGTTATATTTTTGTACCTTAAAATTTTCCAGGCTTTTGTTATAATGCAAGATTCATAATTTAAGTGTCTCAAAATAGTAACAGTTAGTAGATTTTAAATTGTCATGCCCAGATAGTTAACTTTTTTTTATATGTTTGCTCCCCCATGGTTTCTTTCCCAAGAAACCATGGTTTCTTTTTGAAAGGCACAGACTATTCCCTAAAAGATGCAAGGACAAGTTCAAAGAATGTAAAACTTGCAGACAGGCTTCACATTTTTTCACTTACGAACAATGCTCCCATTAAGCTGAACAGTTGGCAGTGTCTTAGATCACTTGGTTAATTCCATTTGCCAATTTGGTTTGCCATTTGATTGAGTTTAAATGGATTAAAAAACCCTCCATACACAAATCCTACATCATTGCAATATCTGTTCATGAGAAAAAGAACAGCCCTGTTGCAGTGTGAATGTTTTGAAGAGCATGAGGCCATCATATAAATACTTTGGTATTTATTTAGACAGGTCTAGGTAGGAAGCTGGTTCTTTGAATCCTGATATGTCTGATTGTTAACAGCCTTAATTTTAATAGCTGTGTTGGCAGAGAATTGTGGATTTCTTGGTGGGGAGAAGGGTATTTTATATCTTACTTGAACATTTTTTTCAGAAGCTTGTCCATTGTTTCTATCTTTACCATATGACTAGCTTTACGTAAGCTGAATGTCAGCGATATAGAGAGAAGTAGAAGGAACTGTGTAATTTAGCCAGCCCTTCAGTAGATAAAAATTTATTTTTATCAAATGGTTTCATTGTGTAAGAACAGGTAAGGCAAGTGACACACCTCAGCTATCTTGCGTTCTCTGTTGACTGCTACAGATGCCACCATCACTGTCAGAGCAAGTAGTGATGATGTGTTAAACTCTTCTGCCAGTTTGCGTTATAAGCTCCTGTTTGCAGTTGCTCATAAATCTGCTAGACTTTGGCCAGGAGGAGGGCTGCCCCATAACTGCTGGCCCCAGCTCTGCAGCATTGGGCTCAGGAGCTGCAGGCAGGGCGGCTGTCTCTCCTCCACAGCCACGATTGACATGGACACGAGGCAAGATGAAGAATGGAAATGAGCATGAGTGAGGCTAAGGAAGACAAAAATCAGGTAGGATGAGCAATAGGGGTTTTAGCAGAAGGCACTGAAGAGACCTGCAGAGAGGATGCTGGCAGCTGTGTGGCTGCTGGCACAGGAGTATTGAGATTCAACAAGGCTCTGTCATGGAGACATGAAGGGGGCCTGCAGGAGGGTGTCTCTGAGATATCACGTAAGGAAACAGAACTGAGGTGGAAGGGCCGGGGTGAGGAACCAGGCTCTGAGTGTGGAAGAATCCTGCTCCGGGGTAGCGCGTGGTGAGGAGGCAGAGGCACTGAGTCCACAGGGGACAGCGGGTTTGGGGAGCCAGCAACTGCGTTGGAAAGCCTGTGGGAGGAGTCCAAGTCTTCAGGTATGTGATGAGGAACTCAGTGTTTGGAGGGGTTAAAGGCATCAAAGGGAACAGAATAAATAAAACTGTTGACTTGATATAAACTTTAATTATCTTTATCTTAAAGGGAACATATATTGACATGATCTAAAGCAGCTCTCTGCTTTGAGGTTAAAAGTTGCTAGGAGAAATGTAACCCTGCAACCAGCTAAAGCTATAACAGTTAGTTTCCCATCTCCTTGTCTGGTGAAGGGCTAATGTGACAGCTGCCATGAGGCATGTACAGCTATTCTAAGAAATACCAAGGGGATGCAGGAAAATGTAGGAGTATGGGTGAGTGACAATAACTGTTCATTAGTTTTCTTCCTGATCATGTCAAGGCTTTATGCTGGACACCTGGTGCCATCTGCTTCCATCCAGCTGTTCCCATCAGGGAGACTGGGATAACTCTGTTGCAGCCATGAACTCTGCACCACTTTGCGTATGCTGCTGCAAGCTTACACTGCTCTGCCTTCAGTGAATGATACTGCAGGTTACCTAGATTTAAGGTGAACTTCCAGAACTGTCCAAAGGTTTGACTTGTCAGTGTTGAATTTTTTGTAACATGCATATTTTACTTCTAACACTGGCTGAACCACATGAAAATTGTCAGCCTCCCATCATCCCACAGTTTCTCCATTAGCTCAAACAGTGGAATCAAGCATTCAGAATAAAAGTTGCATGAGCTGGACCATTTTCTGGGATGACTCCAGTTTCTGATGTAAGATCCCTCAATGGATCTGTAACAGAGGTTGAAAGGCTTGTATTGAGGAAGACAGGATTTCTGTAAGAGAGAACATGGTCTTGTTATTAAGACAGTTTAACAATAACCTTATCACTCTTCCTGCCAGAAAATTCCTACCTAAAGCTAGATTAGTCATTGGACTAAATAGTCTACAAAATATATGGTCTTTGGTGCTTAAAACTAGCTGCCCAAATTAAAGGCTAATTTTAATCTAAATCTGTCTGACTTTCTCCACATATAAAATGCAGATAATATCACCCCTCATACCATAAAAATACTGTATGAATAAAATTTACAATGACTAACACCATAGAATCCCCTAAGAACATCTGTAACTCTGTCACATGGAAGGATCTGAGTAGCATAAAGTAAATGTGTCCATGGACCATGCACTGAAATATGAGGATAGAACAAAAATATTGAGAAGCCACTCAATCACTGAGTGCTGTCCACCCAGGGCACTGAATGAGACAGTCTTGCAGAAAAAACAGTATGTGATCCGTAGTCAAACTGCCACAATTCATACACTAAAAGGGGACAGCCCAGGGCTGCACAGACAAAAATGCAGACAGATACACAGGAAGCTTAATTCAGGCATTTTGTAACTTTTCAGGGCTTGCATTACAACCTTACTATAACTTTATTGGACTTCTTGATTAGAACATGGGTTGACCAGAGGTGAAGCGCATCCTGATAGTTTTACTGAAGTTCTGTTATCACCTACATATTCTTTACATACTTTCAGAACAAGCCACTTTCATTTTAATGTGCTACAATTGTCTTAAGACCCTGTAGAAATTGTCTCCTCATTCCACAGTCAAATTGCTGCAGTAGCAAAGTCTTACTGCATAGCCATGAGAAGAAATCCTTCATAGTTTGGTGCTCACCATATTATCATCATTATAATTTGATCCTCTTACGTTAATTTTGACATTTCAATTTTACTCAGAATATATCATGGCATCCTTTCACGTTACCAGAGATCTGTACAACATTTGCTCAGTTACCTTGTACACCATATAATTTTCACTAGATTTTGATTTCTTCTATTCTGACACAAGGCCTCAGAAACCATTAGAGGAGCCAGGACTTTTGAGCTCATTCAGGTACATGTTGTATCTACAGTGAGGGAACTGACTGCAGTAGCCAACACCAATGCAGGTAGGAAACACACATCTTTGCCCTGCTGCACACCAATATCTACAGCAACTCTTGTTTCATGATAGGTGCAGGGCAGGAGTGTTCACTGGTTCTGGCCCCAGGGAATTAGTTTGCTGCATATATAAATGGGGCACATGTCAAGCTCATTTAAGAGTGGCAGGAGTTGCCACCGCAGTGTGTAGATGAATGGAGGGTTCAGGCCAAGCAGACCACAGCTCCTCTTGGGACTCCCATTCTTTCATGGTCCCTGTGTGACCCAGAAATTCAAACCCACAATCTAAGACCTAATATTTTTTAACACGTTCAATTTGGCCAAATAAGAGGTCCCTTTCCTAAATATATTGTAGTTTTCTGTACTTTATCAGATGAAAGAGGAAGGGAAAGTACATCTGTCAGTGAGTGTTGCAAATGTGCCCTATCAGCTTGGTGCAATATTCAAAGGATGAGATCTGACAGTTCAAGCCTCTTGTGCTCTAATGTGCTGAATCTCAATGCCTTAAAGTCAAGAAAGCTGGAATTTCAATTCAAGATTCAACACCCACATCCCTAAATCCAAGATCATTCGGAGCTAGATTTTAATGTTAGTTCCTTACAAGGATAAAACAATTTGGTCTGAAGCCAGAAAAAAATCTGGGGTCCTCTCTGGCCTTTGCTACAGTTGTCTGGCAAATCAATCTCATGCCTAATTGAAGACTGCACCTGCAGAATATTAAAGATGGGGAGTGCACAACACATTTTGAGTGACACTCACCTCAATATGATGGATGCTTTCTGACAGTGCTAACACTGTGACAGGATAACACCCCTCCTCTCCTGTCACAAGAGCCTGATCAGGCAGCTGGCATTCTGTGCCAGCCACTGATCATGCTGCCTAGTCTGACTGGTTCTTTGCACCCATGTAACATGGAAGGGGGCTGCTGAGCAACCTCCTCTGTAGCTCTCCCTTGCCTGCCCCTCAGCAGCTCTTTGCTGGCATGTGAGCCACAGCTCTCTGTCTTCTCAAAAAGCATCACGTGGCATCGGGCTTCAGAGAAACTTAACTAAAACACTGGTAAGCAGATGCTAATGGTTGCTAGCTAGTATTCAGAGGAAGGACTCATAGGAAAGGAAACATCAAATACCCAGAGAAAATATTATAAATAACATTAAATATTATATGGAATGCTTTATGCAACTAAAAATAATATGAAATTAGCTAATAGAGTTACTGTAGTTCTTTGTACAGATATAGCTCTTTTCTTCTCCTACCACTATTAGTAGGATTTCAGCTGCAATATTCATTTACAAAGCATCTATATTGTATTAACACAAAGGCAATTTAGTGCCCATGCATACATATTCCTCCACAGGTTTCTTTAGGAGGTAGTTCCTTCATTTCTTCAAGATGTTTCTGATACCCTGTATCCTAGGCTCCAGAGTTGAGAAAGAAAGGCAGCATCTCAATCGTTCTGATGTCCTCTTGACTCTTGTCAACAAACTCTCTTAATTCTCCACATCTTGGCTTATTTGTTAATCACTGATCATCCTTCAGCTAACAGTTAAAACAGAAATAGGACAGTTATTGGATTAATAAAACACAAGATCTCTTCCTTCTATCTACAGGATTTCACTTGAGAACCTATTTCAGTTGTCTATTTGGGTTTGTAGGGTTACAAGATTATCTTGTCATAAACCCAAGTAAATAAAATACCAATACCCACACAAACATACCACCTTCTCAGGTGTGTTCTCCTCTGAAGGGAGGCAGAATCCCAGCTTGAAAGCAGTGAAGAACACTATGCAATGCGTAACCTATGGAGGTGAGTGTCAGTTCACTGTGCGGTCTGTCTGGTCCGTAAAACAACTCAAAGCTCACTCATGGCAGAGACATGAAAGCATTATATGTATTGGAAGTCATGAAAGCAGAGGACAGAATTTACGGCAAGTCCATTTAGGTTTTGTACTGTTCAAATCTCTTTTATTTCTTACAGTCTTTTTTTTCTGCAGTCTAACTAAAAAAGACCTCGGAGGTTAAACACGTATGGCTTGAAGGGATAATCAACCACAATCTTCCTCATATAGTGCCAGAAGAACCTACTAAGCATGACTTGTGACTACCATGCTCCTTTCCTCATCTTTCTGTGTCGCGTCATTGAATGTCCCTTCCCTCTACATGTGTGTAGGGATCCAGAATAGTCCAGCCAAGATCCACCTTTCTTTTCAACTGTTTTTCTTCCGTCATGTGGCACAAATTCAAATGCTTGAAGTACCCAGGCTACACCTTTCAATCTGTTCCCCTTTATCTACTGATCACCTCTGCTCTTACATAGAAAAAAATGCGTATTTTTGGATCTGAGCCATCTATTTGAATCTGAGCACTTAACACAGCAGGGGCATGGTCAGCAGCAGGGACTCCCCAGGGACTTATCAGGACTTCTAAAATGGTGTATAAATGATGTTTATATGTATGTATATACTGATTTGGCTCAGAAAGCTCAGGGGAAAATCCCAGTTTAACTGTAATGTAAATCAAAGCCCAGAAAACTAGTGGGCAGCTTGGCAATCACTGACAAAGCAGGAGGATGTCTTTCTCTTCATTATGAATTTTGTCAGCTGAAACAAGCTGAATCACAAAATTTTGTTTTAACCACAGTTCATAACAAAACTTCCTCCATCCCTTGTTCACCAGATTAAACTTCAATACAGCTGAGTAGGACCTGAGCATAGCTGTTTTCAAGTGAACAGAACTAATTTGTGCTGGAGTAACTTGAGCACTTCATCTGAGCCCTTACTGAAAGCATTAGCCAGTCTGAGCCATGCAGGACAAGCTAGTGTGATAAAAAAAATAACTGAAGAAGGCAATTTCTTTTAATTTTTACTCATCTATTTTCTTTTTTCCACATTGCCAAATAATTATAAAAAGCCCGCAGTCTGGCCCATGTTACTTCAGTCATTTGTACAAAGGTTAAAAAATCAGCTTCTGATATTTTCACGGCTCCTTTTATTTTTTAACCTCTCAGTAGTTTACGTTACTAAGCTGTCAAAAAGCTGTAAGGAACTTTAACCTACAATTCCTATGCACATCTCCAATACCTTGTAACTTCAACTACGGAGCAACTCAGATGTGTGTAATTATCATACAGCTCTGAATAAGCATTAAGCATAAATGTAGCAAACCATTTAATAAAATACCAAAGTATAGACTACTGTGATGGTTAACTGAAGTTAAGGGAATCATGTTGCTCTAAAACTCCTGGGTTTTGGGATGGGGGTATTTTGTGTATCATATGACTGTCCTCCCTTTTAATCTGATAGAAGGGAAAGCAAAAGGAAAGGGCAAGGGGAAAGGCAAGGGGAAGAAGTAGTGAGTTAATAAGAAAGGCAGAGAAGTCACAATCATTTTGATTATAAGGAGGCTTTTAAATTAGTGTAGAAGTGAAAGAGCTTTTAACGAAGTACAGCAGTTCTTGTGTTCGTAAATTGTATTCTACAGCCTGTCCTGGCAATATTTTTTTTTGGATGTTAAGCAGAAGCTAGTTATGGTCGATGGCAAACTGAGGATGACCAAGTAGTGGAACAACAGTGAATTGCATGGAATTGGAGCTCAGTGCTGCATGACAGCAGATATTTAACCAGAAGTAGTTTGGTTCTTCTGTCCAAATGACACTCCCAGGCATACCACAAATGAAATCGAAACTGTAAATCTCATTCTAGAGAGTTTTGTAAAGTTTGAGAACCAAGAGAAGGAAGTCAGTGCTTATATTCATGATAGAAAGTACAATCTCAGATGTGTCAGCCAATCACATTTTCATAGGGGTAAAGCCCTGAATTTATGTTACCAAAATGATTTAACTGATTTTTACATTTAAGGAATTTAAGGGGAGGAGATGATGAGAGAGTTTAATTGCAGTCTTTTGAATCAACTTAAAATCCAGGAGAACAGAGTCATTGTACGAAGGAGAGGAGTTACAAAGCACATGTAATATCTATGGCAGTTCTGGATTAAACTCTCTGATCCACTCATGCTCTCTAAAGCAAGAATCACTTCCTTTCCCTTAGCTGGAGCAGCCACATTTCACTGCTGCAGATGGGCCCTGTGTGTATTAATGCGAAGAAGAATGTGAAGCTGCTAGATATATTTTGAAGGTCTGAAGCTGTACACACTACCGTAAATGCATAGCATCAGAAGATTACTACTGTCTCTCTAATATCAAATGTTCTTAGACTAGCTTAGTTGGATTCTCAGCTGCCCTTTATGTTTAATGTTGTCTTCTCTCTTCATTACCATTCCTTTGACAGTTGGTTGTTGAATCCCTAGATAAAAGAATGATGCATCCACCAGCTCCAGCATGGGGTCCTCCATGGGCTACAGGTGGATATCTGCTCCACCATTAAGCTCCATGGACTACCAGGGGACAACCATGATCTTCACCACAGGCTGCAAAGGAATCTCGGCTCCTCTGCCTGGAGCACTTCCTCCCCCTCCCTCTTCACTGACCTTGGTGTCTGCAGAGATGTTTCTCTCACATATTTTTGGTCCCATATCCCAGCTGCTGTTGCATAAGGTATTTTTTTGCCTTCTTAAATATGTTCTCACAGAGACACTACCACTATCACTGGTAGGCTCCACCTTGGCCAGTGGCAGGTTTGTCTTGGGGCTGGCTGGCATTTGCTCTATGGGACATGGGGAAAACTGCTAGCAGCTTCTGACAGAAGCCTCCCCTGTAGCCCCCCTGCTACCAAAACCTTGCCACACAAATCCAATACACAGACTTTCCACTGCGTTTGAGCTGTATTTGTTAACCTTATATAGATGTCTCAGATGCCCAAATATCACAAATTACATTTAGACCTTCATTAGCTTCAAGTAGAATAAACAACTAGTTCACATGGAGACAATTAAACCTTGTCAAAAAGGATGGCAATGAGATGTTTTACATTCAAACTGAACTAAAATCATGGTCATATATTTTTTTTCTTGGGAAGAAAATGAGCTATTGCAAAAATATTACAGAGAAAAAAAGTTACAATGAAATGAAGAAGCTCTTTTACCTTTTGGTTTCTGTAAAGGCCTTTATGGCTCAGAAGCAATTAAGTGTTTGTGTGCTGGTTCTGTGGAAACCTAGAATTAATAGATACCTGTTTAAGATTGCATTTGTTTATCTGAATATTTTCACTCAGGACCGCCTCATTATGTCTCATTATTTTCATATTTCAGCCCTAAATTATCAGCATAAGGATCAATTATAACACTACATTTCCCTGTTAAAAAAGAAGCTCACAGATCAGTGACAGAGTGCTGAAACAGCGAATATATTTTTTTCCATGAAAATAACCTTTTCTGCAGCAGAGTCACTGATAACTTCATTAAATTATGGAAGACCTCACAATTCCCATAAAAGTGCCTATAGGTTTCCTGTGCCTGTGTTGTCCTGGAACATTCGCACATACCAGACCCAAGGTAGGAAGAAAAGCACTCCTTCTCCCTCATTAATCCAGACTTATTTTTAGGGAAAGACAAGTGTACTCAGGTAGCCTGGCTTTTAAGTGACTACCTTGAAACTCTGAAACCTATTCAAAAGCGCCAACCAATTCTCTGAGCATTGGGCTCTGTTAAACATTTCATTTTTGTGCAGCTAAAACTGGCTGAGTTAAAACTCACACTAAGGATAAATGTGGCTTTATGTTAATGACATTCGTTGCAACTGGAAGTAGAGAATGTCTGCTCTAGACAACTTGAAATGCAGATGTTTCCTTTTGTTTCCATACTCTGGTGCACGTGTAATTTTTTCTCCCAGATATGAAGACTGCCAAGTTCACACCAAACTTCAGACTCAGGTAGCCAACTCCTCCATGCTTCTCCCTCGGTGAGGAAGATGTCTTTGGATGCTTATGTAGCATAACCCTGCCTCTTTCTTCTGCTTTTTTACTTTCTACGCTGCATACGGCTAATCAATGGGTTGCAGTGACCACACCACAGCTGTCAGCAAATAGGGGCAAGACTGGGGTACGTCCCTACAGCCAGGGACTCTTCCCTGGTGGTGTCCTCAGAGGAGCTGGCACGCTCCCTTACCTGCAGATCACTGATGTCCCATATGCTGACCTACCAGAGGAGCAACGAGGCACACCGCTGGCCTGCAGTAAAGACTGGGAATAGGAGATGGTTGAGTTCTCTGAAGAAGAGGGCTAAAAAATGCTTTTCTGCAACAGAATAAAAGCTTGGATAGATGAGTCTATCAGTAGGATTTTAAAATTATCTCTGACAAGAGATGGCAATACAACATTTGTTTCTTTTGGTAGATTTTGCAATTCAGATTTAAGCTTGTGACACTCTAGTGTAAGAGAAAGCTGTCAGAAAAATTTTAAGCACAGTTATTTTTCTCTTTCCTAGGCTGTGTTAAGGTAACCTGGGTTTGTAATTTGAAGAATTGAAGTGGAACATTTTGTAGAATTCTGAGGTATTTCTTAAATACTTTCTGTAAAACACAGATTATGCTGCAGTATGGTGGTGAGGTAATGTTTATTAGTATTCACTCGATATAACCTAATTTATTCATTGCTTCACCACCCCTGAGAAATATGCACCCTTCCAAGTGAGATGACTAAACTGCATACCTTACCATCAGGCATTCTCTCCATAAGATTCCACAAACAGTAAATGTATGGGAAATATGTTTCTCCTTCCAAGATTAATCTGTGCAGTCGGGGAGTCTAGGAGATATGACAAGGCTGATATATTGTATGGCAATTCATTTCAGTGAAATATTTCTACATAACTGTTGATAGAGGACAAAGTTAAAATTTGCTGAAATGGTTGTATATGGTATGCAACTAGCATCTCAACAGCAGGAACCTTTTAGAGGTACAGCAGCTTGTTTCTAAAGTGTTCTTTTCTTAAGCCAAGATGCAGCAAAGTTGGCAGCTCAGCCTTATCCGAAGTGGTGCGAGACAAGATGCAGAACCACAGGGTTTGGACAGATGTACCACTGACAGATGGTGCTGAGATTAGTCATTATCAATCAGCTTCAACCTGCATTTATTCCTCTGGTTCAATGCCAGTCAATGACGAACGTTGACTGATAATGGTGTGTTACTGGCTAATATTTATTAAGAGTTGCTGACTCTGTAGAGGACAACATGAAGGAACAAACCTGGCTGACAGGAGAGCACAGGGATAATGTAGAGCTTCCTTAGTATCACTAAGACCGATGCTTACAACTCCAGCATCAGCTCTAGTGGTGCCACTCTCTGCAGAGGGATCAAGGGTTGAATACAAGCAGAAAGACCAGCTGCCACATCTTCCAGAGATAGTTCCACCCAGTTAAGGTTGAAGTGCACTTTTGGGATAGCATGAGGAGCATATGTTGTGGTTTGAGCCCACTCAGCCAGCAACAAAGCACCATGCAGCCACCTGCTCACTCCTACTCTTCTCCAGTGGGATGGGGAGGACAAAATACAACAAAAGGCTTGAGGGTCAAGACAAAGGGTAGGGATGGCACAGTCACCAGTTATGGTCATGGGCAAAAGACAGATTTGATCTGGGGAATCAAAGGCATTTTAATCTACATAAAACCACTGTTTTTTAAAGAAAATTCACTGATAGAATCAGAGAAGGACAATAATGAATACAACTGTATTGAAATACAAGCCTTCCCCACACCCTTCCCTTCTTCTCTGGCCCAGCTCTGCTACCTCACCCCCTATCAGTGGTGCAGGGAGGCAGGGAATGTAGGCTGTGGTCAGTTCCAGACTGTTCCACTTTGTTTCTGCTGTTTCTTCCTCCTCAGGGGGAAAACTCCCCATAGTCCTCCCATGCAATGTGATCTTCCCAGTGACAGACTGCTCCAGTGTGAGTCTCCCTCAGAGTCATGGCCTGTCTCTCCAGCGTGGGGTCCTCCATGAGCTGCAGACAGGACTCTTCTCCACCATTGATCTCCATGGGCTTGCAGGGGCTCAGCCTGCCATCTCGTCATGGGCCAAAGGGGAATGGCTGCTCCAGAGTGTCTCCCACCCTCCTTCCTCACTGACCTGCCTGTATGGTTCTCCCTCTCTCCTGTCCCACTATACTCCAAAACAAAAGAGCTCCCAAAATGAAAAGGAAGTTGCCCAACATATTTTCCTCTCTTAAATATTTTATCACAGAAGTGGTGATTGGCTTGAACTTGGTCAGAGGTAGGTCCATCTTGGAGCCAGAGGAGCTTGTCAAAGCTTCTTACAGGAGCTACATCAGCAGCCCCCTCCACGTCTACCAAAACCCTGCCAGACACAAACCCAACACACCATAAATAAGCACTAATATGTAGAAATCTAAGAGTGGCAATTATGAGTAGTCTGTCTGCTTTAAAAATCTTCAAGAAATGGCATTTTTTTGTTAACTCTGTTTCTTTTTTGGTCTCAGGGTAAAAAAAGAGCACCTATGTAAGTACATTCACATTCATATGCAACTATATTGTACAAAGACACAGAGTGGTAAGAAGGTAAAGGGGATCATACACCTCTCCTTGCCTTTTCCTCCATTATGCAAACTCATGATATGGCATTGACAAAATGCAACTGGCTGCACCACATCCTCTATAAGAATTCATAAGGTTGTAATATAACACTAAACTCACCTCCACCCCCAAAATACAAGACTGTAGTACAATACTAAACATTATTATACTAGTCTCAGCCTTGACTCAAATACAACTCCACTGAATCACATACCAGGACTGAGATCCCTCTCTTGACATTATGGAGGTTGAAAAACTGATGCTAAAAATAAAGATAGTTATCCTCACAGTCTAGCTAGTATCTACAAATTATATGCAATTCCTATAGGGAAAACAAACAAACAAACAAAACCAACCAAACCAAACCAACAAACCAAACAGGAACTATGTTACAAGCAGTAGATAACATATTGCATGTTCACCGTTGAACTATCACGGAAAAGTTTTCTAAAATCATCATTACTGATACTGACTGGAAAAAAAATAAAGCTATAATAGGTAGCTGGTTTAACAAAACTGTCCTAGCATGTCTTTTATTTGATAAAGATTAAAAGAAAATTACTGCATAATGCAATACACCCAAGTCAGCACAGCAGTAAAAGGAGTCATTTTATCTACAGGATTAAGTCTCACAATAGAATAATCCATAATGAAAGTTACAGGAATGGAGAAAAAGAGAGCTAAAAACATTGTGGTTTTTGGTTTGTTGTTTTTATTTTTTCTTTTCTTCCCTCTATGAGTTCTAACACGATGATCTATGTTTCCTTAAGCAGGAACACATTTCCTTTCCTTCCTCTTTCTCAAAGCATTTCCCAGAATAATTTCTTGTTATATTTAATGAATTTCAGAAAGCGAGAAGGTTGACTCAGTATGGTCCCTGAAAAGCAGAATACAGCTGTGAAGATATTCTATGTATCTTATTTTATAGCTGTCAGAAATGCTGGTTTTACTCTTGAACAAAGACTCTCCAGCAACTTATGAATGCAGTTAAATATTCAGACATTTCAGCGCGTCAGAAGTTTTACCTGTACAACTGAGGATACAGGGCATTTACAACAGAAAACCTGCCTCCGAAGCAGTGTTTGAGAACTGATTTCTCCCTTGTAGAGAGCTAGGATTTCATCACAAACACACACCCAAACTGGTTTAATAACAATACTTTCTAGTGCTGGGCACAATGGAAGAGCATCTTGGTGAGGGGGGGCATGGTGGGGTGGCTGCAGTCTGAGCAGGGAGGTGAAGCCCAGCAAGAAAGCCTAGCTCACAGGAAAGACCACTACTCACCTGCTCCTCCTGTGAAGCAATGTTCAAGAAACAAGTAATTTCTCACTCAGGACATTTCTCTGTATGGTAGGAAGCACAGATGGATTCAGAATCCCTGTAGATAGTTCATGACACTTCCATAGATACTTTTCAGGTCTAATGTAATCTAAATTAAAAAAAAGAAAAAAAATTAAAAAAGGACCTTCCCAGAATCGATTCTTCAGTAGAATATAGCAAATTTGAGCAATTAATTGGTCAGAAGACCACATATAATTTCTCAGTGGGAAATGTGAAGAAAGAAGGTAATATCCTTTAGTATAATTATTATTTTTTAAAATCATAAACAGGCTTTCAAATAAATAATCAGCTGGTAGAAAATAAAGGGATTTGAAAAAGTTTTATTCACTGAGGTTCATGAGACAATAACCTGAAACATCTTATGTGATATCAGCTATTTTATGTGCAAAATGGTACATTGGGTAATGTGGTACTTAACAGCTGAAACAGAAACTCAGCTGACAACTGACACTGTTATTTTGGGGAAAAGATATATTTACCAAAACAATTTTCCTGAGCTTTTTAAAAATCCCACAAAAACTAGTGCAATTTGGAAAAAAAAAAAAAAAAAAAGAAAAAGATAAATTGAATCAATTCCGGACAAAGGTACCTGAAAAAAAGATTCATACCTTAAATAATAGAGGCCTGAACTTGCAGCACTGACATAGATAAATAGGTTACCTAATAGGTTGTTTACTGTGCTACTGGACCTGGAGCATGATAAAGTAAGCAGAAAAGGGACTGCATAAGCTTTATCTCCATAACAACCAAGAAAGGAACGATTACAAAAGAGCATGGAAAAGCCACCTTCACAAAACAGGCTTTAACCTTAGAGCAATAGGAGCGGCACAGCACAGTACTACTGATGTCTAAATAAGAAAAGACACAGTCTTGGCTCAAAACTATTGCATCTTGCACCAAGCTGGATGCTCCAGTTGGAATAATAGAAGTATAAAGCCAGCTAATACAGCAGTCATGTGGAACAAAAAAAATTCTTTTAAAGGAACTGAATTATGATCAGTATGTTACAGAGGAAGAGAGGATAGAATTATATTAAAGTGACCTTCAGAATATACCTGTATATCAAGAAATCATTCACATAATACTTTCATTTAGCACATTTTGGGTTATTAAGCCATTTTAAAATGAGCTAGCTTTGCTTTTTTTCCCAAAAGTTTGATAATTCAAAAAGCTCTTTACTATAGTTTGACCTAGCTGGGTGAGTTCTTTAAGGTTTTACAAGAAACCATTCAAAAGCAGTCTTCACAGAAACCTCCAAGCTGAATAAAAAAGAGGACAGCTGTTTGAAACCAAGGAGTCCTTGGGAAGGTAGACTCACTTCCAACCTGAACCTGTTCCTCCTCCTAATGTTGGCAAAACTCCTGCTGGCTTTAATGAGCATGGGATCAAGACCTCGGGTTTTCTCTTTAGATTACAAATTAAGCTCCTTGATGTTAAACTACTTTTAGGGGAAAATTGCAGCTTTAATGTACAGACCTTCAGTAACGCAATGTCTAGAAGAGCCTTACTTTGGCTAAAACTCCCGGGGGCATTTTTTTTCCCCAAGTACAATAATTTGTCAGTGGAAATAGTGCAGACACGCTATAGGTATACGTAGCCATGCAGAATGGGCACAGCTATCCTGGCTGCCATTAACAATTGTAGTTAACTCTTCCCTTCTCTCTCAGCCTAGAAACTCTTTGCATGATCTCTCTCATACAGTGTAAACCCAGTGGGTAGAGGCAAAACAGGAATTTCATTTCCTTGGAGAATTTAAAAGCTCTTTTAATTGGGACTACTTGTACACAGAAAACAAAAACAAAACAAAACAACAACAAAAATACGCCAACAAACCAAACCAAACCAACCAACCAACCAACCAAAAAAACCCAAAAACAACCCCACAAAACTGAATATTTGGCTCGGGTATTTGTCCTGCGCTGTTTAATGTTTGTAAAGAAGAGAAAGATAAGGGAACTCTTTTCCTAGCAAATAAGGATTCTGGTAAACAAGAAGTCATGGTGCGATTTTTCACACGAGCATAAATCAGTTTTGTTTCAGTGGCTCTAGACAGCAATCCTGACCCACACAGATCCCCTGTCCCTGCCCTTCCTACCTTAGAACCTCCAGTGTGTGGTAGGGAGCTGTCCTTGTGCCTGTGGCAGCCACAGCACAGCAAAGACAGACAGGATGCTTGCCTCAGTTTCCTTACTTGTGTGCAGTGCACTTGCACAGAACAGAAAAATCTTGCCTGCACTGAGCACATTTGACCCAATATTGAGAGACTAACCTACCTACATGAAGAATGTTCACAAAGACCTCCAATCCAAATATCAATTAAAATTCTTCTAGGCAGACGTGCTATGGATATATGTACAAATCAAATAAACTGAAAGTGGATACAACTACAGCTGCTACAATTAGCAAATATGTATGTAAGGTTTATTCAAGCACTAGTCATTCAAGACATTATTTATTCTTCTTTTCCTTGCTGCCATATGTCTTAATCAAGTCATAATTTCACTACTACCTGTGCCAAAATATTTGGATTGCAAAATTCTTTCTCCAACACAATGTATAAGAAATACAGTTGTAAAAGACCTGCCAAGGCTGATATTTCATATTTACCGTTTCAGTATTACTTTTACACTGGAGTATGTAACTGGAATTATACGAAAGAAGTAAACTATTTCTAGTAATTTTGCATTTTTTTAAATTATTTTTTGAGTACGTGAAGGCAGGGATGCTAATCAGGAAAATGAGAAAGTAATGTTTAATAAATGCATGTGCAGAGCTGCTTAGGTATGACTCTGCAACATGACTAGGCTATTCATGTACTAACACTGAAACACCACCTACCACATGAACTCTGCATCAGGAGCACTGGAAGTGGCTGTCTGAGTTTCAGTAAAAGACCACAGTAATCAGCAGATAAAATTCATTGACAAGAGTCCCTTTTAAATCCCACACAACTCGATGTCTTGCTTCTTACTCTGGGAACAAATGGATTCAGACATATTGTTATCATGACTGAAATATGGGAGAAGGGCTCTCAATGTAAAATCTTCCGCCACCAATTCTAGAAGCTTTCAGATGATATATTCACAAATCAGTTTTGCGTAAACTTATTCTAAGGTAGTCTTACTGAATAGAGCAAGAAAAATATCACACTACACTAACAAAGTTTGTTATTCAGATCATCTTGATGTCCTTCCTTTTGGTGGGATTTTATAAATATTGAAGTTTTATGCCAAACCTTACGTGTATGGTATTTAATTTTAAGGTGGTTCTTTAGGAAGACTAGAACCCTTTCCTGGACTGATACACACACATTCATCCTGCATACCATTTATAAGCAATTTTCATGAAAGCAATCGTTTCTTTGCAGACTAGTATGTGAATTTTAGTTTTGTGAAGTTTAATGGTGAAAAATAATTTAAGATATAACCAATATATGGTAGATGACCTCATTTGCTTTCCCAAGAGAATTTTTTTTCTTAGAAAGGAAGATAAATGTCATAAATGAGCATCATATACCTAGATAGAGACACATAAAAAGTATGCTAATATTTTGTGTGGTTGTGACATAATGAAAGATTACACCTGCTGACAGATTTTTAGCAATAATTAGTTATGTCAATGTTCTTGTGACTATTCTGATGACACCAAGGAAAAGCCTCCCATTAGTACCACTTTGTAATCAGCCAAAGTCAAACCACAAGGGCAAAAAACATAAAGCAAAAGACTACCTTAAAAATTTTAGGGAAATTCTAAGACTTTTTATTATGCTGGGTTACTTAGGTACTCATATTAATCGTCATATATAATGCTAAGGCAGTGTTGCAGCTGTTACTGTTAGGTACCTAGGTAGAGTGGTGATGGGAGTATTCTGAGACAGACACTAACATCAAACACTAATTTATTTATGTGCTACTAATAGGCAAACTATCTGTAAACAGTTGAGTAACGCATTAGTCAAACATATTAGTCAACCCTGATGCCATGAATTTTGCTCTGGTACTTACAGATTTTGATCTTTCTTAGTCTCTGAGATCAAGAACTTTGGTAAGGGGAGCCAGAAAAGAAGTGGGTCTCTTCTTTCTTCCTTAAACTCTATTGCAGATCATCGGAATTTCTATAGATATTTTCTGTGGTTCAAGACCAGTTAGGTCCTAAGGATTGCTTCCTCATTCCATAAGTCAGAACTAGTCTGTTCTAGCTAATTCAGGTGAATATGACCTGCTAGGTACCAGTTCACTGAAGACTTTTCAGATGTGTGTTACCTGCTTGCATATTGGGTGCCAGGCATTTGATTCCTTCAAGCAGTTGCAGAAGAGCATGGTTAGCCTTAGTTTTATTGGTTTGATATAACTATGCTAATCAAGCAGCAATTACAAAATATTTCACCTCTGTCTTTACCTCAGACAGGCTTATGGGAATTCTTGGTGGAAGGCACACAAAACATTTCACAAATTAGCCTTCATGTTACAACAGTATGATGGTTTATAGTCCAAACAAATATATTGTGTGTGCACAACATATACACAAACTTACTAATAAGAACAGAAGTCAACGGTGTAAACATTATAAACTTGCCAAGAGACCACAGAAACTTTCTTTTTTGGGACGCAATTTCTAAATGGCAGGATAATATGAAATATTGTATCAAAATCTCATTTAAAGATAAATTTCAGTGGAAGACACAAAAAATTCAGTCACCTAGACAGGGCACATCTGCAGAACAGCAAATCAACCCATTCTTTTACAAAGAGAGAAGATATTTAATAATTAAGAGCTAGACTGAGATTTTCTTCCCAGTCTGTATAGCCATTTACAACAGAAGCTAGGCAAGCAGAAAAGCGATTCAGACTTTTCACAATTTCTCCCACATTTGCACATGCTCCTGTAGAATAAAAATAACCCGCCCTTCCCTCACCTCACCTGTCCTTGCCTTTGGTTATACTGAGTGTGGCAGCTGGCAGAAGGAGGTGTCAAAGTGAGTCCATCCAGCAGCAAGGAGGTCTCTCACAACCAGCATTACAGGGAATGAAGTCAGTGATACAGGCCCCTACTTTTCTCTGTGTTCTTCTGAGGTAAGCCAGAAAGGTTCTAGAGAAGTCACAGCCTACCAGAAAGACCTCCACTTCACCAGCTCAACCACTATCACTTGTTAACACTGCGTCCAGAGTTAGAAGATCAATCTTTAACTTAAATTTAAGCTAATGGGTGAATTCATAGTGTTATTACCCTTTCCCTTGGTTAATATTTGAGTGTACAAACCAAGATGGCAGGTTCCTTTCATATCCATTCAGGTACCTGTGTACTTTCAGTGCTCTTCAGTGTATTAAAAAAGAGATAAGATTAAGAGCTCCATATCTGGATGGTCTATCTCAACTATATCTTCTTGCAGAGTGCTGATGTATTGGGAAAAAAAAAAACAACCAACCAACCAGCAAAACACAAACATGTTTTGATCTCTCATAATTTAATCTACCATAATTTTACTGGCCTCAGTAAAATTATCTGAAATTCATGTCATACATGTTACACTGTTGACTGTACTCTTTCATGACTGAATAAGATCCTGCTCTGCTCAGTACTGCCCAAATTCATAACAAGAACTGTTTCTTTCTTCATCAATCTGTAATGTAAACAACACTCCATGTTCTTGACAAGATTTTGGTGATTGACATGATAGGGATAGCATTGTTTCAGAAGCATTTCTGACACACTTGTTTAAACCTGGCTCAAGTATGACCAAAACAAGTTGGGTCAATTTACATATACGATTAAGAACTCAGAGCAGGAAGGTTTCACAAAGCTGAAGCAGCTCAGTTCACATCCTGAAGAGCTCTGCAAAGGCAAGTACCTTTCCTCAGGCAATCAGCTTTTGAACGAGTTGGTGACTAGCCTGCACATGACAGGAATTCCACAACGTCTGTAGATAGCTCATTATTGCCTGCTAACTTACTGCCTCATCCATGTCTCTTTATATAAAAAGGTTTAAGAACCTTTTGAAGGTAAGCAAACACAAACAGGCTCAAAAGCTTAAATACCGGAGGAAGTTTTTTCCAAGGCACAAAGAAAAGTGAGGTACTTATCTCTATACGTGTTTGTCTTTAATGAACCTTGCCATGAACCAGTGCAATGACATTTACAGCAGCGTAATTGTGCCACAGTGCTAGTAAAGGCAGAGAGATCTTCAGTGATGGAATTGAAGGAACACAATAGGGGCAGACATATGGAGAAATGGCAGCTCCTCTCTCAGCATCTCAGCCCTGGGAAGTCATTCCTGTCTGTACATACTTCTGAGGTGGCTGCACGAAAATAACACCATCAGGATACTACTGGCATGCTGTAATCATGCCATAGTGTAATATTGGATCTGCCAGAAATATCACAGACTGATCTTGTCTCCCAACAGTCAGGACAGTGAATTCCACAGCGTTTCTAGTGCTGAGTTGCATATTCAGCCAACTGGCAGTTCAATACAAGAACATGGCAAAGTCACATAGTGATGAGCAGCAACAAATAACACCGTGTTACCCTTCAGTCTAGGCAGTAAGGGACTTTGCCTTTCCCAGGGAGCCAACACTGCCCTCTCTGCTGCTTTAGCATACCCATTCACACTTCCTCTTTCCTTTCTCTCCCTTTCCTAAAAGAACCACATTAGATCTTGCTCTCCATCTATTATTTGTACTACCTCCTTATTCCAGGCTGAAAGCCTATATAAATATCAACAGCTGGAGTCCTTGATCTCATTCTCACGACCTGTACATTCTTTCCATGCAGTCTGGGAACAATTGCACTTTCAGAGACTGTAAAATACCCAGATACCTCTGCAGGATTCAGTCAGGTTACAATATTTATGCTCTCTGATGGTCCTCTGCTGGAGAACTCATGCTCTGCCCTCTTGCCCAGGAGGAGCAATTGGATGTAGATACAGGGCCACTGCTCTGTGTGCTTCTCATGCCACACAGCTGCAAAGCACAGGCTGTGCTACTTCAGCATAAGCTGTTCCAGAACCAAATTTTTTTTTAAATACTGGTTCATAATTTAAACAACAGTTTTCCCTTTCAATTACATTTTTTTTTCTTACTTTCTTATTACATCTGTCCAGAATACTTTTGCCTTGCTGTTCATCTGCACTACCACTGCACTGTCCTGGGCATAACCAATAAATCTGTCCTGTCAGTGTGTTATCTAGATACTGGTAAGGGTAAATCTATCTGTGAAGAAATAAGAAGTTTTTGGCAATGAAATTGCTGTCTGCAAGAAAATTTTGTGAAGTAAAGTCTGTTTTGGTAGCAACAGGAAACATGATAGCTCAGTCTTTGGTTTCCTAAATCTGGAAAGACAGGAGAAGAGGAGTGGAATTGGTATGCATCATAGTGAGCGACATACCTGCAAAAGAAGGAACTTGACCCAAGGGGAGGGAGGTCACGGGAGACTAAGATGTCTTCACTGGGCTTGATCATCACAAAATGCCTAGAAGTCTCCTAACTCCTCACCTAGAAATGACTAGCTATTTTTAGAACCTTAAGTCACTAGGCAACACTAATTCACATCCAATTCTAAAGTTTTTAAAAACTGCAACCATTCACATAGTTGTGCATTTAAGTAGGATGTTTAAAGACCTGGACTTAGAGAAATACAAAGCTTCCAGAGCTACATAATACGGGGCTCATTATTTGGCACCATAATCTCCATACCGCTTGTCGTGTGATTTTGTACATTATAGCAATAGCAAGAAAAGTTTAGAGAAAATAGTAACCACGACACAGGATTAGATTAATAGTTTAGGCTGGAACAGTAGCTCAGTTTTGAAGCTTAGGCAGGCCTGGTCAAACCATTTCCCACATGCTGGTCTGGACTGCAGAGCAGTGTCTTTGAGGACAGCCAGCAGACAGTTGTATTGGCTGCCTAAGAGTACCTCCAGTGCACAGCGAGTGAGGAGCTGGGAAAGGAAGAACAGACAGATGGCAGTGTTCCGCTCCACAAGCCTGCTTCCTAGATCCTTAGGTGCACTTCCCCAAAACTTCCATCCCAGAGCTCTGCTACCATCTGAGAGTCTCTGGTTGCATTAGAAAAACATAAACTTTTGGTGCTCAGGAGGTCAGAGAAAAGCTTAACTGTTTTAACTGTCATGACTTTTAAACTAATATCATTATTTGGCAGCTTTCCCTTTCATTTTTTAATGCTTTAAGTTAACATCTTCTAATTATTTTCTCTAGTGATGGTGACCCAGAATAATCTGAGCCAAGCTTGATTTTGACAGAAAATTGATCTGACGCCCATGATAAGCAACTATTTATATGTCTATGCCCATATTTTATCTATATGTTTTATATACCTGTGTAGTATGTAAAATTCAGCAGCAAGCACAAAATAGCTTACTGCTGATGAGCAGGTTATTCTAGCCATGTTTCAACACTATTACTATTATTTAGTAAGAAATCGGCAACATTTAAAATGCTTGCAGAAATTACGTGCCCTATATTCAAACCAAAACATCCAAATTTACCCCCAAAAGAAACCAAATTATGCAGAACGTTCTATCACTGTTTATTTGACCTCTATTCTCTGAAAGATGGCCTTTTGATGGTTCTTTTAATAGTAATTCCATGCATATAATAAGTTCAAAGGTTCTCAGCTGTCATCTGAAAAAAACAAAGCCATTAGAAACGGAATTAATCTGTGAATGGGAAAAGACCTTGCTTGCTTTCTTCCTCTCCATTTTGCACATGCATGCATCAAATGAATCCCATACGTTGCCTGTTAACCTATCTAGAAAATTCTGAACCATCAAACTGGAATGATTTCTAGAGTACAGGCTACTGATGATCAGTTATATTTATTGATACTTCACTTGAAAATAGAAATGAGCTTATATTCTTTATTTATACTATCTTCTCTGACATGAAAAAACTGATCTGAATTTTGGAACATTAATGTAACCTTATTATAATAAACCAAGATATTTTTAATGGAAGGGAAAACAAAATTAACCAAAGGCAAAAAAAATCTTTTCTTAACTGAGTAGCTCACATAAGAGTCATACATTGATAATAAAATATATTTAATAGAAACTCAATTTGGCTCTGAATGAAAAAGAGAATCTATAGTGAACTTTCTTCACGAGTCATATATAGTTTTTGTTAAATAAATGGCTTTTCTAGTTAGAATGACTGTGCGGTTTTCTTTATACAGGCCTGTTTGTATAAAAATAAGATATTGTACTTTCCCCAAATCCAAGATAGGTCAATCTGGAGTCATGCAAGCCTCAGGCAATGGGAGGCCTCCGTGCAACTGCTCTCTTTTCTTCCCAGGAGACAAGGAATAGCTGATATGGCATTACATAAGGGCTCAGTGTCCAAATAGTCCAGTACTTACTCTGTGCATTTAGGAAAAGGCACAGACACATAACACCTCCTCTGAATTCTGCTGGCCCCGGGAGCTGTGGATGCTGCATTAATGCAGCCTACAGGGGGCAGGGAGATGTCAGAAGGTGCAACCTGACCCTGTGGTTGCAGAAACTGGTCTGAGATGACCACATAATCTGAGGCTTTGTATTACCTGTGCTGTCACCTGTGATGAAGATACCATCAACAGAGATCAGTCCAGTATTGACAAGTGTGACTGATCGGTGAGCACCCTGGGCCTGTGGCATCCCCTGCTCTCACGAGCACTGTTGTGCTCACTCTGCACCTTTACTCATCTTAGGAGATTTTTCATGCTGGGTGATGCTGCATCCAATTAGTTTTTCTGGGAAATGATGCAGTTGTTTCTAATAGTGAGAGCAGATGCAAGATACAGCTTTACCTGCATGAAGCCTGGCAGCCTTACTGTAAACCTCTCCTGACCTCACGCTTCTGAGGTGGCAGCTGACATCAGTAAGAAGAGTTAATTCATACCCCTCACATGAATTTTTATCAAACCTGTGAAAACTTACCCAGATTCAGCCAAGTGATAAATCTCTGGAAAACCTCCAGTCCAAGGATTTTTTTGCTCAATTTCCTGTCTCTGACAGTGACCAGTAGCTTGAGGAGAAGTATCAGGAAAGGGTAAGTATGTGGTACTACTTCCCTGGCATTCATCCAAGCCTTGGCCAAGACATTGAAGTCATCCTTAGAAAGTGATCTTGATCTGTTCTTGATTTCTTAAAAGCAATTGCGCATGCTTTGGATGTTCACCTAAGGTCTCAGAAAGAGCAATTGAACAGAAAATATAAAGAATATATATGTTGGTTTTTTTTTTTTTACAAAATATTGGGAGGAGGTCAAGTACAATCCAGACAGAACAAAAAGAGAACAAAAAGAGACAGATGCACAAAAGAATATAAAAAAGAATTTTCCCATAAGATCATTTATCACATAATTAATGACCATATCATCATATGTTTTCACACAGAAACAAGAAGGATTTCTGCATACAAATTATTAGCAGCTATATTCTGATTATCAGATGTTTTGAAATGCAACAAGAGTAGTGGTCCTTAATAAGGAAACTTGGTTACTGACCAGAAGTTGATATAAAACCCACTAAATAGTACACAGAAAAAGGGCATCTACAGGTTTAAGACAATATGTTTTGCTTTGGTAATTTATACTGATTGTAAAAAAAAAAACATTTTAGAAGAATATTTAATGCCAGTGTAATATGCAATCTTGATTCCAGTTTATTAATACACCTACAGTTTTGAAACTAAAAAACAAACCCATAATTTAATTTGAATCAAATTAAGAGTGAAAAATCAGATTTTCTTTCTCTAAATCTTTGTCTTTATATGAGATCTCTGTCTTGATATAAGAAGACACAAGACAACATCTCTTCTGTTTTTCTCCATAACTCAGTTAAATATTTTATTCATGTTCTGTACAAGACCATACAACATACATATAAGAGCTCTATGTCAGAAATTGTGGTAAAAAGGTAGGTATAATTCTATAGTTCCAACCTGGTGATCTGTTTTCTCCTTTTTTGAATATAAGGACAATGAATGTTGTCTTTTAATGATTTAATAACACATACAGATTTCTTTTTTAATACAGAGCAGAGAAATGCCTCCTTCATGTACAAATGTCAATTATGCCTTGAAGGCTTGTAGAAATCAATGTAACAGTGATAATGAAAGGTTACAATTTAAATGAAGCCTAGCTATATAATAAGTTAAAATCCAATAATGAAAACTTGAGAAGTTCTCAAGATAAACCCAACAGTTATAACTCTAACTAATAAAAAAGTCCTTCCAAGTAGCTTCTTCAACATTAAAAAAATTAATATAAATATTGTGTTTGAGATAAATTCTTAAGTCTGCTCAGAGAGATAACCAAATTACAAACTTATTAAAAGGCCATCTGAGCCTCATACCCATGCATGATTGCGTCTTTTAACTGGAATTAAAAATGGTCACCTGATCTCATTTTCAGTAAATAAGTTGAAAGTAATTTTCTTGGTTAAAGTGGTGCCCAATGATGTTACTACAGATAAGGGTCTGTCAGCATTTTCATTATGCAGTCCTATTTTTAGAGATTTAATGCTAGTTGGTTGTCAAATCCAGTTCATCGCTGAAATAAGAAATACGGTCCAGTGAATATGTCTTAATATGAGCAAAGAAATTTTGTGTTTAACAGTATTTAAGTTAAGAGATGCAAACTAAATGTTTTTAAAGCAAAGGTTAAATACAGAGCAAACATTTAAACGCAAAGAGGTTTACAGGACCCTGCAGTCAAGTTATGCTGCGATTTAATAACAACTGCATTTTATGGCAGTCCTCCTTCAGTAAAGATCCTAACTGTGTAGGTGACTTAAACGTATGAATATTCCTTTCATGCTTAAGGCAAGTCATACCTATAAACAATTTATTGTATCAGAGAAAGAAACTCAAAGGCACTTTGGAATGCAGATACCAAGGATAGGATAAAGATCCTCAAAGCCATATGAATAAGGAGCTATTGATGCTTAAGGAGTGAGATGCTTGGCTATGGTGTCTCACCGACTCTCTCCAGATCTTTCTCCAGCTAGGATCCTGTGCAGCTGACTCTTGTCTTGCAAATGTGCCCACAAAAGACAGCAAGAGAAATTCTTTTGGGCAGTGAGCCAGCTTGTCCGTTGTCTTAGGAGTGGGTTTCAAATCTTCCCCCTGAATCAAAGTAGAGATATGAGCTCGAGTCTTTCTGTTTAGCATTGCTCCGCTTCATACAATGGCAGTATGTCTGTGGGGCTATTGTCAGAGCTAAACATAGAAGGGAAGTGAGAGAGGCTTACTGACTTTCCTGGGTAGGAATTAGGGCACCGTAATCAAATATCCTTACATTGCTTCATTCAAGTGGCATTTTTCCTGTACAAAAGATTTTGAAAGCACGTTAGGCACCAGGTCAAGTATAAAACAGTTATTTGATGATCAATAAACACGTAAGTATCTAAGATTAATGAGTTCACCACCTTGAAAACATGTGGCCTACTTGGCCAGGTAGGCATCAGTCAGTGGGGAATATCTGACTTCCACTGGTCCCAAGAGCAGCTCCTTCTTGCTGCTGACTTGCTATCTTCCAAATCCATTTTTTTCCCCCTTCGTAATTATTTTTCCAAGTTAGAGTTTCTTCTCCTGAACCCTTGAACTGCTAATTAGCCCAGTCTCAACAACCTCACATCTCTCTGCAGTTTTGCCTTTTTGTCTTGCATAGCATGACCCCATGGCCCCTTCTATCTCTTTCTCACTGTACCGTTCCCTCAAAAGTCTGAACCAATGCTATGGTTATGGACAATGTAAGAGCTAGACCACAGATTCTTAGTCACAGATAGCTGAATGCCAGAGTAATGATAAGGTTATGGTTCCCACAGGGCCATGGGATACCCAAATTCAAGTTTCTCTCTGATTGATATTATTAAAGTGGAAGTGCTACACTATAAAAGGATGAGAAAGTGCCATCCTGGAATAACTAATAACGGATGACTTAATTATTATGCATCCTCTTGGAATAGAAAACCTAACAATCTTAAAGCAAAATTAATGTGAGGATGTGAAACACCATGTTGTGACTCTGAGATATCCTTTGCTTTTTCTTCACAACTAGGCACTTTCACCATTAGTCTGAGGGACTGCAGCACAGTCAGAACTAGATAACATGGAGAAGAGTCTCTGTTAGTGTCTCTGTGCCTGCCCACAAACAAGATGCAAGCACCGACACGGTAAGGCAGCACGGCAGTAGTTCCGCAGGCATCAGAAACTCGCTTCTTTCAACAAAATGCATGAAAGGTCCTGGGACCTGGAAGGACACTGAAGCCTGAAAGTTTATAAGTTAGCACCGTGAATTAGTTACATAAAAGATATCCAGCACCATAACTCTTTGTACGTGCTTGGACCTACACATATGTTAATCCATTAATTATACTGAGAGTGGCTGACAGGGTCCATTTGGGAGTCTGGTAGAAGACCTCATTTTCCACTTCTTTGTCAGACAATGAGAGGTTTTGTTTCAAAAAGATAAGGGCAGCTTTGGGCATATTCAGAAACTTAACTATAGTTCCTGGGACACAATAAAATGAAAATTATAGTGCCTGTGGAGGCAGAGAGGTGATAGTAGTGGAACAAGGATTACAATTAGAAGTATAAACATATAAAGCCCACCTCAAACTCCTCCTTAGATACCTATCACCTGTTCCTTTAGTACATTCAGTCCTTTGCCTAGAGTACTCAGGAGACAAAATCAGGGCAGTGGAGATAAAGGAGCCCTTCATTTTCAGTATTCATGTTGCATTCTGTAGTAATGATTTAGATCCAAATTCTATTTAGAGCTAGGGGAAATATCTTTTGTAAATAAGTTATTGCAAATTTTGGCAATTTTTGCATCATTTATTCACAGTCCTTTATTAAGCCAGCTCTGTAAAGGGCTAAACAATATCATATGAATAACATCCATTGCAGATTTTTGCTTTTTTTTTAATGAATAATTGTCTAACTTGACATTTTCTGGTTGTTCAAACAGCCCTTATTCTCAGACACATAGATACACCACTAGTAATACTACATCTGCAATATTCTGAAAGTTCAAGTCATAAGTATCCAAGACTTCATTTTCAAACAATACATAGACATTACAGCGTGCAATGCCTATTAAGTTTCATAAGAACTGAATTACTAAATCCACATTCCTGTATGATGTCTCAGAGTATAGAAGAGAGAGGCATCCTTTGCATTGAATCCAGTGTTAATTTTCATTCTCACTCTTTTTCACAGTGCATCTCAGTAATTCCTCTTAGTTCCCTAGCTCACAGAATGGCTTGAATAGCTTGTGTTTAATGCCATCACCATGTGAAGTCTCCATAAATCCTCCCACTGGACTGGATAGCTATGAAATGCGGTTTTGCAGGCTTTATTACATTCCCTGTTTTGAAAATTTAGGGGTAAATGCTTTAAGAATGCTGTGATTAAGCTGAGTGTTTTGACTACCAATAAGATGGAGCACACAGGTGCCATGATTTATAGGACTAAAGACTGAATGGGATATTTCTGCAGTGAAAATAGGTATGTTATAACGTCAGGCAGTTCTTCATTTGCCAGGAGAAAGATGCAGCTCCTGTAAGCATTGTCCTTGGAAGGCTTACTAGTACTTGGCGTAATAACCAGAACTAGCACATATCTAAAAACAGGTGGTAAAACCGAGTTTCCTTAATCACAACACTGCTATATGTTAAGGAGTGGTGTTATTTTTTGTAATTATTTAGGGTAACAGCCTTTGCAGAATTTCCTGCTGCCTCCTTTGCCCGTGGGAGAGCAGTGGTAATCCCCTGGTTGCTGCTGCTGAAGGAGCAGTCGGTGTGTGGGACAGTAGCGATGGCCCATGAGCTGCCTTTCTCTGAAACAAGCTGATCAGCAGCTGCAGTTTCCCAGTCTTTCCTCCTGCACTTGCCCCATCGTGTCCTGCTTTCCCCCTCTAGCAAGAGGAAGAACCCAAACCTGACCTGGCCTTGGCTCATCATCTTTTAGACTGCAAAATGCAGTCCTAGTAAGTCTTCAAAAGGTTCTACTTACAGGAGCCTTAAAATAGAAGGGAATCAGCCTTGACACATTTTTTAGCCGAATAACTAAACAGTGTTGTATTCAGCAGAGAGAGGTTATTTTTACTGGATCCATAGATTGATTTCCATGGGAATTATGTGCCCAGGAGGTGAAATCCTTGTCTTAGCAGAGATATAGAATAAAGGCTGTGAACTGTTTATCCCACACCCTGCCACTGGTATTTTGTTTCTCTTTAGATATGTTTGCAAGCATCTGCAGACAGGTGAATTTCAATCAAAGCTAGCTTAGGATCAGGTTCTAAAAATAATAGATGCAGTTACTCATTGCAGGTCTGCAGTAGAAGCTGTAGCTTGCTATTTTAATGACCATGTTCCTCATAAACATAAATTAAATGTAAACCCTACTGTGCTTAATTTGAATTAGAAAACTGATGTGAACTCACAAAACTGAAACAGGGATGAAAGCAGACACTTAGGGAGTAAACTTGAATACAAAGTACAACCTTTTTACCTTTTTTGTTTGTCTTTAAAATTTTCTGCATGAAAGCATTATAATTTAATTTACATAAGAATTTTAAATTGTACATAGTTTATGAGGGATAAGAAAATTTCCTTTTCAATGTTCCAGTCTATTGGATCCGACCACATTTGAGAAATACTTAATTTCTTGCATTAAGCAGCAGATATGCTGAAACCATTTGAATGAGTATGTATTCAACCTGCTTTTCAATAAGAGCTAATATTTGTCAGAATCTGCACCTACACATCCACCAGAGCTTCCTGCAGGGTTTGGAGGTCAAACTGGAGCTATGGAGAGCCATGGGGGAGGACAAGGCTTCATGCAGCCCCAGGGCCAGGCTCCCTGCAGCAGCCAGGGTTGAGGACCGGGACAAGGCAGGCAGGGCAGGATCTCAGCTAGGAGCTGCAGCCTGGAGTCAGCAAGAGGGGTCAGGGTGAGGTCTGGAGACAAGACTCTGAGTCAGCCTCCGCCCAGCGCGCAGCCGGTTAAAATTCCGGAAGAGGAGGTTTATCGGGTCCTTTGCAATATTAATCTGACTCATAGACTGGAATGAAGATTTTTTTGGGTTTGTTGGTTAAAACTGACTGGTTAAAAATTGTAGTAAAGAAAAAAAAAAACCAGCAATGACTTTTCAGAACTTAAGTACTGCATTAAAAAATACCATTTTTTCAAAGTATTTTTATACCTCTCATATATATATTCACATTAATGCACTGTTTTAAAAATGTATTTTTTTAAAGGCATTCTTCAACCTTTTAGAATTACTGTGAGTGGTCCTCACAGAGGAAACTCCCCCAGTTCCTGACACTTTCTGTCCTTTGGGTTGGCCTTCAGGTGTGAAAACAAATTCTCCCATTTGGGACAAACAGCAGACAAAAGCTGTTTCACAGAACCCTGATTGATCAGATACTGCTGTCAAAAATACCAACTTTGCATCAATTTCATAATAAAACTGAAATGCCTGACAACCTCAGAAACAGCAGTACAACAGGGCCAAGTATCTCTTAAAATCTGAGGAAGGACATTTTTGGTACAGCTGCCACCAGTGCAAAAGCTAAGGTGCCCCATGGCTGGCAAGAGTCTGACTCTGCATAAGAGATCTTGGAGTATGCAAAGCATGTTGAAATAAGCTTGTGATTGGAATGCTGAAACATCCTGGGGGACCTGTTCTTTCCCTCCCTGGGATCCATCACTCAGCTCTCTCCATGCCTGTGGCATCGGCCTACTGGTGAGAGTCCTCACTTTTTTTCTGAAACCCTCTAATTAGCAATTTTGAATTCCAGGGTAGTCCTCAGTCCCCCAAACAAAATTATTGCCTGCTGTCTTACAGTGGAAGAGTGTGATTTTGTGTATTTGATGCAAATATCTCTTTGATTCTTCTGGTTTTGTGATTCTCAAGGTGTGGAATAAGGAACTTTCAAGAGGAAAAATAAGGATAAAAATATGGCAACTAGGAAGCCCAGGTTGTTTCTCACAGGTTCAGACTGTCCCTGCTCTAAAATCTTGCATGCAACGATAAGAAGTTAAACTATCACAAATGGACATTCAAGGAAGTGTTGTCCAGGACTCAAATACTTGAAATCTGGAGTGCCAGAATGGGTTAATTCAATTTGTTTTAATAAAAATCTTAGTGAAGTAACCAGCTTTTTATATTCTACCACGATAAAGCTTTCGCATGTCATCATGGAGCCAGAAAGGGATTTTAAGAGATCATTTATCCTATCTGCAACGCAGGACCAGCTGCAGTTATGTAATTCAGTTCCCTGGCAGATTGGGAACTGGGGTGACACCGCTGTTATTGCACTGAGCGGTGCCAATGCCCACACCACAGAGCTGGCACAGACGTTTCGGGAACGGCTCTGCCTGCGGCAGCCTGCACTCTCCCAGAGTTCCTGGCACTGTTTGGGAGTCCCAGCTTGCCAGGGACTGGCCACAGCAGACAGAAAATTAATATTTTAAATTCTATCGATAGACCAATGACAATGCTGCAATTTTAGAAAATGGAAAAAAAGTGCTAAGCAAGTCCTTTCTTACTCTGTCACAATGATTAACACAACTGAAATCTATAAATTAACTTGTGGGCTTATGAATAGAAAAAAAATCATGGAGTGCTTTGGATTGGAAGGGACCTTTAAAGGTCATCTAGTCCAATGCCCCTGAAGTGAGCAGAGACATCTTCAACCAGGTCGCGTTGCTCAGTGCCCCATCCAACTCAACACTCAACATTTCCAGGGATGGGGTATCCACCACATCTCTAGGAAACCTGTGCCAGTGCTTCACCACCCTCATTGTAAAAAAAGTCTTCTTTATATCTAGTTTGAGTCTGCCCTCCTTTAGTTTAAAATCATTACCCCTTGTCCTGTTGCAATAGGCTCCACCAAAAAGTTTGTGCCTAAATGTATTCTCATATTTAAAAAAACACCCTTCTTTTAATTCTCAAAATAAGACAACTTCAGAAGGTCACAATCATTGTTGTTCAGCAACATATTGAAATACCATCTATTTGTTTCTTGTTAATTATTCTGTGGCTTATGAATCAACTTGATTCAAACAGTGTCAAATTTCATTTAGGCCTAACTGATTGATAGCATATTTTGTGACCTCACTTTACTGGGGAAAACACATTGCAAAGAGAGGCAATTTCACTTTAAAATCACTGAAATTATCTAATAAAACTCAGTATCAGAAAAGTGTTATTGAGTCAAACTCTTATGTCAGACACAGCCTATCTTTTCTCCTAAGAAAACATATTTCACGTACTAGATCTGAGGGCTTATATAACATGAAGATATAGAAGCAAAACTTGTACTTTGATAGCAAAAACATCATACCACCTGCCCAGTATCTAATTTATAGACAGAGAAATTTCTAAAAGCAAGCATACAACATATCACATGATTTTCAGCAATGCCAAGAACTGCTGGTCTCACAGCAGTTTTTAATAATCAGGTTGTTTGCAGCATTGATTTGCCAGATTAACAGTTGTCACTTAAAAATAAATTGGCCATGAACTGTGTGGAGTTGATCTTATTTTAGTAATATTTTCATCAGTGTAAGCAGTAAGTTTTCAACTACAAGGATTATACAGAAATATGTGAGACAAAATTTAGAAAAAAAAGAACAATATGAAATCTAAACTTTTTTTCTGATGTTAACTGCTCCTTTTTTTAATAAAAAGAAAAAATAAATAAAATAATCACCTGTGTCCCTGAAAATTTATTTCTGAAGCAGATAAAATAAATTGCTTATCAACAGGTTATACATCATCACTTTATTCCAAACCGTTATTACTACCTGTAGGTGGTAAAAAATGTTTATCAAAGTGTATTTGATGGAAATTGCTATAAAACTATTTCATTAGAACAAACAGGAGAGAAACAGTTTTAACTTCATGTAAGAGGTTTTAAATCTCTGCTAATCTGCATCTTCCTTAACATTATATAACTATGAAAATGTACTATAAACATGTAGAAATGCAGATTACTTTTCAGACATTTTCATCAAAGCAATTGAAATCTGCAAGTTTTTTGAAATTCCACATCATGGGAAATACTGAAAATATTTTTTCAGAGTTAAATATTTTTCAGTTATGGCTAGCCCTTCTCCCAGATAAATAGGCCCAAAATGGAGAAAAAGGATAGAATATTCTTCATTAATTTTATCAGTCAGCCAATGAAGATTGGAAAATGAAGCATGAAGTAACATTTCTGCTCTGCACAGGCAAAGCAGATAAGAGAAATGAAACAATATGCTGGTCTTCATGTAACTTGCTTTTGCTCCATCAAGACTCTCACCAATAAATATTAGGTGTTTCTTCTTGATTCTCAGGCCACACATTTTTCTAAGGTGTCTGAGTCTTTCTTTGCAATTAAGGAATCCCATTTGTGTAGAGTGAGACAGCCAGGAACTTCTTCTGTCTGTAGTCTCTGTTCATTTTGTGACAACACGTTTTCAGGCATCTTTGAAGTCATGTGAATCATCTATTCTTTACTTCAATTTTCTCCCTGTAAAAGCCTGATCACATCCTTAAAGTTACACTTTCCCAAACCGAGGTCTCAATTAAAGAGTCAAAAAAATATGCCTTACGAATATTTACAGTCTTGCTCTATCCAAGGAAACGTGATGGGTGTAGATAGTTCCAGTAGATAACTGTTTGTCCAGATGGGTTAACACACATGCTTACTAGAAACCTATCTTTTTTTTTTTTGTCTCGTTTGCAAGTTTTCTTATCACTCTGCCTTTCAGGGCAGAGAACCTCAACACAGAATGTGAGGGTCTGCTTTTCTTCTGTGTTTATGGGCATTCCCATTTTTGGATTATCTTCAGGATACCCAAATCATTTGGACATTCTTTAAAATATCTAATTATTAAAATGTATTGTATTTAAGTTTTATAACTTGTAATTGTGCATAATTTGTATGACATTTGCATAGACTAACCAGTCACTATCTTAACAGGTTCCCTCATTTCAATACGGCAGGAAGAGAGGATTCATAGTTATTATTTCTTAAAAGCCAGAGGAAAAATATAAATGAGAAAAACACACTAGCATGTAAGGAAACTGAAATTCATCTGTGCTCAGTTACTGCTCATTTACTTACTGTGTGATTAATAGACAGAGGTTCTGTTTTTGTTAAATAGACTCAAGTCATAGACTTCATTGCAAAGCTCAGGAGCCCAATAATACGTTCAGGAACAGGAATAGAATAGCAGACAAACACCACAGAAGTGCATTGCACTGAGTCTTTATCTATAATAATAAACTACTAAGAAGCAGAAAAGGGAAGGAATGATTCCCAGAGAACTGTCTCCTGCCCTGAGACACCCTCGCAACCCAAATATCCATCTTGTATCTTTTCCACACACGAAATATCTTGGCATTACAAACACAGAGTCAGCAGTTATTAAGAAAATATTTTCACGTTATAACTGCAAAAGCAGTTAGGTTTCTTACCCTCAATATGCTTATTGAAGAACTTCTGACCACCCACCCTTCTTGTGATTAGAAACTATTTTATAATTTCCATCCCCAAAATAGCCAGTTAAATACTACTCAGTCTTCAGGCTACTTTCTTCTTTAATTCAGAAAGCTCTTCTTCACCTATGATATCTACTTTCTTTTCATATTTACAGACACAATCCTCTCTTTTCATCTCTTGCTTGGCCAGATTAGGGAAAGTAACTTATTTCAGGGTAAGATTACTTGAACAAGAACTCATACGTCTATGTATCTCACTAGCCACTTCTGGAAGATGCTATAATAGTTCTCTTTGGTAAGTTGAAGACAACTTATTTTTCAGTAAGAATGAAGAAAATATACCTTGAATTTACCACGAGACAACACTTAGCCAAGACTATTTCATAATACCTAGTAAACTTGCACCTTTCCCAAATTTGCAGGAAGCCATTCACATATCCACATCCTGAGATTCCTCTTTCGTTGCAGCACCTACTCAGTTTTAATTTTTTAGGGATATTTTCAAGTGCATAGAATCATAGAATCCTTTAG
>NW_008580681.1:14797-37019 GCF_000691845.1 Merops nubicus | reverse complement strand
GACTGGTCTGTAGTTTCCCACATCTTCCTTCTTGCCCTTTTTAAGACTGGAGTGACACTGGCTTTCCTCCAGCCCTCAGCCACCTCTCCTGTTTGCCACAATCTAGCAAACATGATGCAGAGTGGTAGAGTGACAACATCAGCCAGTTCTCTCAAGACTCTTGGGTGTATCTCACCAGGGCCCATGGATTTATGGATATTCAATTTCCTTAGCTGATCACTAACCCAGTCTCCACTGGCTAGCAGGGAGTCCTCCCTCCTCCAGGCTTTCTTTCCTACATCTAGGGTCTAGAGTTCCTAAGGGCTGGTCTCAGGATTAAAGACCAAAGCAAAGGCAGCATTCAGTAGCTCTGCCTTCTCTGCAGCCTCAGTGATCAGGGCTGTGACTCATTCAGCAGTGGGGCCACACTTCCCCCAGTGCTCCTTTTACTACTAATAGATTTGAAGAAGCCCTTTTTGTCCTCTTTTACTTCCTTTGCTAGTTTTAGTTCTAAGATGGTTTTGGCCTTTCTTAATTGCCTTCCTACATGTCCTGACAGGTTCCCTATATTTCTCCCAAGTGACAAGTCCCTTCTTACATGAGTGATACACTTCTTTTTTCCATGGATTTCCTTCAGAAGCTCCCTGCTCACCCATACAGGTCTCTTAGCTCATCTACCCCTTTTTTTTATTCAAGGGAATGCATCTGTCTTGGGCTTGGAGGAAGTTGTATTTAAAAATTGACCAGCTTTCTTGGGCCCCTTGACCCTCCAGAGTCAGGGATTCCTGCAAGTAGATCTTTGATGAGTGCAAAGTTAGCCCTGTGGAAGTCCAAGGTTGTAGTCCTACTTACTGCCCTGCTTCTATCTTGTAAAATACTAAACTCCACCATGTTGTGGTCACTGTCACCAAGGCTGTTCCCAACCTTAATGTCCCCAACCAGTCCTCCTTTATTCGTTAATATAAGGTCCAGCAGTGAGCCTCTTCTCATTGGTTACTCCCCTACCTGCATAAAGAAGTTATCACTGATGCACTGCAAGAGCCTTTTTGACTGAACTTGCCTAGCTGCGTGGGCTTCCCAACAAATATCAGGGTGACTGAAGTCACCCATGAGTATCAGGGATTGTGTTCTACAGGCTACCTCCAGCTGTCTGTAGAAGGCCTCATCAACATCTTCTTCTTGGTTCGGTGGTCTATAGTAGACTCCCACAACAGTGTCATCCCCCCTGTGCATGTCCCGCAATTCTTACTTACAGGCTTTCAGCCTGTTCCACCTCCCCCCTGGATAAAACTCAATACATTCCAGCTGCTCTTGCACATAAAGAGCAACACCACAACCTTGCCTTGTTGGTCTGTCTCTCCTAAATAGTATGTAGCCATCCATACTTCAAAAGTACTAGGTTTTCACTTATATTGCTCTTCCTTCATAACCAGAGTGTAAAGAAAAGTTACAATATTTTAAAGACTCCTGAAGAAATCCCATTATTTGAACAGTAATTTTCTTCCACTTTAGCAAGGAACAGCCCAACCCAAATGTCATGTTTCAGAGAAAAAAAACTAAAACCTAAAAAATAAACCCAAAACAAATAAAACAAGTTTTACTGCTCATAATTTCCAGAAATGTTTTTCAGCAAAATTTAACTTTTTCATCTAACATGGACTAATAGTACTAAGATGACAATGACTTTAATACTACCAAATATTAATCCATATTTCAATTTCATCTTAGAACCCACAGCATCTAAATTATATTGACGATATATATATTAGCTGTCAGCTGAGTTACATGATACCTCCAGCACGTTATCCATCCGTTGGTGATGAAGATTTTCAGAGCACTTCACCTTCCTGAAGACTCCTTTTAGCTGTATCTCTGAGTCTGTGGATACGCTACAAAGGTAAAAGAAGCAGAGGGAGGAAATAAAAAAAAATTAAAATCAGTATTTTAATATACATTATTTCTCCTCATATATATATATAATGTATATATACTATATGCATATATATGCATACATATATAAATGTATATATACTGTATATATGTATATATAAACACATATATAATGTGTTAATATATATATTCAAAGACAAAAAACTGTAGATATTTTCCTGAGAACACAGCTTTTGCCGTGCCATTAATTTCACACACTTGACTTTAAGATTCATCTCCCTTCTAAACACTAGCATTTTCTCTCAACGTAACACACGTTAACACCAGTTTTGCCAAGGGCCTCAGAAACAACTTACTTTTAAAGCTACCTAAGAACATTTTGTTCTGAATAACTATATACAAGATGAAGACAAAAGTATCTGTTTGAATCAGAAGGATATGAGAGAAACTAGAAAATGGCTATATTTATTTTGATTCGTTTAACAGATGTTTATCAACAGCTGCAGTGCTTTCTGTGTTATATAGACAATGCACATATATGAAAATACTAAAAAATCAAGTACGATTCATTTTATATTTAGATAACAACATGCTGAAATATATTCAGAGATTCTTTTCCAACAGAACTGCTCTATACGTTCAGACTGCTATAAATCAGTAAAAGCCAAATTAACACCAAACATCACCAAAACTCCATCGCCCCTTTCACTACATATTGAAAAAAACTTTACAGAAATACTCTGTCAGAAGGGCAAGATACAGTATCAAACTACCTGGAAAACAGAACAAAACAAAGCACAACACAACAAAACATGACAAAACAAACATGTTTGTATCTCCTCTAGTATTTGCGATCTGCTACCACAAAGAAATGAAAACCTTGCTAAAAGAAAGGGTAGAACACAGATTAACTTAGAAAGTAAGTTCGTTGTCTTGTGAGATTTACAACCTTAACTACTAGGGCTTTACAGAGACATATGAAGGTTTTCTTTTGCTCAAATCTGAGAGCTGGTTTAGATAATCATGGAGTCCAGAATGTTAATTTCATAAAATTTGTGATGTTTTTAACTACACAAAGTAAGCCATTATTTTTAGCATTCGTGTTTAATTTGATTAATGAACAGTAGCAACAGATATATTCCCCCTGCTGCCTCCTGTTCAGTTGTTGCCATAGAATACACAACCAGATGAAAATGTCCAAAAAATTCCTTGGCTTGGCCACAGCAATAATCCTATTTATATCTTTGTTTAAAAGATGCTGCAACAAACCAGGTATGGAGACCGAGTATGTAACAGATCATTCAACAGGTTACAAACTATACCATTAAAAGACATGTTCAGGCTTGAGACTTAATGAGACAGATCTCAGTGAATCTACATTTTACTTCGAAATTTGAGAAATTCTTTATAAACATATATGAGCTGTTCAGCAAAACTCCAACTCAACAGACCACTTTTAACCTTCAAACTCCAGCCAATATGGTTTTCATCTAAAGACCCTGCATGGAGTTCGTATATATTAAGTGACATTTATACACTATTCCGATTATCAAATCTTCCTCCGTTAACTATAAAAATGTAATAAATTCTAAACACTCCACTACTTAGTTTGCAACATATGTTATTTCTTTGTAACACTCAACAACTCTGGAAGGAACAAGAGTAATGTGTCAAAGTAAAATGTAGCTTCACAAGAATGGTTATCAGAGACACTTCTTTTTGTACACAATGCAAAAGTTATGACCATTAAAGAGCCTATTAATACCTTGTGTGGTCAGAGGATACTCCAACACACTGAAGCTTATCCTGCAGATGGACAATCTCTATGGTGTACCTCTCTTCATTTTCTTTCAGCTGCTGTTCGAAATAGGACCGGAGGTGTTCCAGTTCTTGAGCATGCTTTTCTTCAAGTTGTGTTTTAAGGTTCCCTATTTCCTTTGAACAGTATTCTTGAATCTTTGGATCTGTATATATGTTATTTGCAGAGGGGATAAGAATAAATTACATCAGTATAAATTAACTCTCTCCTGAGTTATCATCAGTGATGGACTGCACAATTACTGTAGTTAACAATTTCTTCTGATATCACATACATTTCTTTCCCATAAGAAATAGTTATAGCTTAATCTTGCATTTTGCAAAACTGTACTTACTATGGGTAACAGAGCTTTAACTGTAGAAAACTGGAAAAGACTAAATGAGAGCTGTATCACAACACACTTCTGAAATAATTTAGAGATTTAAGAAAATCAGAGTATCATGCTGCAAAATCTGCAAAAATCTCTTTATGTGCTTCAGGTTGTAGTAAGCGATGAATCAGTTAAAACTTAGTCATTGTCTTCTCTCTGTCTCTGAATATACATACATTAAAAAAAGCATATGCATCTCTTTACCCATTAGACCCTGTGAAGGGGTCTGCAGACATTCTTTTGTTGCTTCCAAATGGCTAGGTTCCTCTTCTTTCCTCCTTTCTGAAGACAGCCATGGTTCTTTGATCTGAAAAATAATACAAGTTACAACAATTTGTATAGCAATAATGCAAAAATGTTAACTGTAATCATAAATGTGTAAGAAAGGCTGGTGGCCAATATATAAGACAGTGTAACCATTGTAACAATGTGTTTCATTTTACAGCCTGAATGACCAAGTATTCATAATAGCTAGCTGAGCAACCTGTAAATTTTAAACTTCTCTCTGGATATAAATGGTTAAGTCATACTTCCTCTCCAAGAAGCAGATGCACTCATGTCCTTGTGAGGTCCAAGATAAAGGTTTCACATTACAAGTATTTTTTAGTACATGTATATTCATCAATATATGTGACCTGCAACCATCTCTTGATATAATTGATTAGTGTACTCCATTTAATACATGGAAGTACTAAAACTATTGGTAACATTTGTCTTCAGGAATCCCAGTCCCCTGAAATCAGTGTAAAAGTTTGAAGCAAGGAAGACAACCTTGGTGGAGGATGATCAGGGTAGGGAACAAACTGGACATGAACAATTTGGTGGTGCCTGATGGGATACTCCAACAGGCCCTGAGAGTTCTGGTCTTATGTTATTGCGGGGCCACTCTCACTTTTCTTTCAAAGGTCACGGTGACCAAGGAAAGTTACTGAGGACTAGATAAAACCACACCTACCTTCAAGAAGAGAAAGAAGGAAGATTAGAGAAACTACAGGCAAGTCCCATAACCACAGAATGGTAGGGGTTGGAAGGGACCTCTGGAAACCATCTAGTCCAACTCTCCTGCCAAAGCATGTTTGCCGAGGGCAGGTGGCACAGGAACATGTCCAGATGGATGTTGAAAATCTCCAGGGAGGGAGACTCCACAACCTCTCTGGGCACCCTGTTCCAGTGCTCCGTCACCCTCACAGTAACGAAATACTTCCTGAAGTTTAGGTGGAACTTCCTGTGCTCCAGTTTGTGCCTGTTGCTCCTCATCCTATTACTGAGAGGAACCTCATGAAGTTCAACAACAGCAAATGCTAAGTCCTGAAGCCTACAGAGGACTAGCTCTGTGCATCAGTATATGAAGAATCAGCTAGAAAGCAGCTTTGCAGAAAAGGACCTGGGGGCCTTGTTGGGCTCTCAGTTGAACAGGAACTGGCAATGTGCCATTATGACAGAAGTCCAACAGCCTCTTGGGCTGCATTAGGAAGAGTGTTTGACATCAGGAGGTGATCCTTCCTCTCTACTCAGCACTGGTGAGACATATCCGGAGTGTTGACTTCTGTGCTGCACTGCCAATATCAGAGTGAAACAAGTGTAATGGCATGAATCTGGCAGAGGGTCAGAAGGGAGATGACAGGCTTGAAGCATGTGTCTTATAAGGAGAGGCTGAGAGATCTGGGAATGTGTATCCTGAAGAAGATATGGTTGTGCACTAGGCTTGTAGAATCTCCATCCTTGGAGACAGTAAAATTTTCACTGGATACAGTCCTGAGCAATTTCCTCTAGCAGACTCTGCTTTGTGCAAGGGGTCGGCTTAGGTAAACTCTAGAGGTACCTCCTAACCTCAGCCATTCCATGATTCTGTGACATGGGTGGCAGCTTTCCCCATTTTATCAAATCATTGCCTTGCTCTGCCACTCAGTCAGGATACATAACACAATTTCAAACACAATCCTCGCTTATCCAGAAGGAATTCACGCAACAGAGAAAATTAAAATGCCACGTACTCATATCCTATAAAACTTACCTGTTTACAATCCTTCATCAGCTGTGTTTGAAGTGCTTTCAGTCTACTGTATTCTTCCATTATGTTGTGTAGAAGTGCATCCATACGTTCTTGCACAGCTACATTACACAGATAACCAGGGACTTTAAAAAAAAATCAAACATTTTACCATAAATTTTAATGCAGTGAATGTTTCACAAGTTCTCCACTGAAGAATTACCTGATAAACACTACATATTGTTGAAAGTGAGGCCCCTTCCAAATTCTGGATGCATTTTTATATAGTACTGACATGTATGATGTTTTTTGGTAGAGATGCTAGCTTCTACGAAAGGATGAGAAAAAAACCCACTACACTTTTTTCACTCATTTCCACTATAACAAAAATAGCACAAGAAAATCTCATAATAAAAAATAAAAGTGGTTCAGAATAGTTAGGAAATCTCTAAAGCAGGTATTTAGGCACAGCGGTTAATACCTGAACAACTAATGGCATAATTACCAGCCTGAAAAACTTCAAATCAGTATTTTGTTTTAACCAGCATGATAGTCCAGTGCCATTACCTTGAGCTTGACCTCTGTGTATTGGTATTTCTACGCTCAGTTTTTCTTTCACAGCAGCAGGTCTATGGAAAATATCATATTCTCTATCACCAGTTTCTACAGCAGCTGAATAATGTTCATTCTGATTGTCACATAAAGCCTGCACAACAAATGAAACAAAGGAAAAAAAGTGAAGAATTGTTTATTCATTTATCAATCACAATTCACTAAGAAAACAAGAAAAAAGGTAGCAGAAAAATAGTATTTTGTATTATCTTCTCTGGAAATGGTGGCATAGATGTTCTGTTGAGTCATAGGAACCTTGACAATCTTTACAATTCCAAAAGAAACAGGTATGGAGAGACTTTTCAGCTAAAACATAAATATATATATTTTGGCATGGCTCCTTAATTTGGAACTACCAAGTGTCAAAATCTTACACAGAGAAGCATTTTTTTATTAATGCCAAAAGCAAATTCAGATGTCTCATTCTAGCAAACTGACATTTTACACAAAAGGAGGATACCCTGTGGAAGAAATTTGTGTCTTTTTAGATATTACGATTCATCTTGTTCTTACATATTGAACAAATAGGATAAAAGGGGGTGGCAGAAGAACATTCAAGCAAGCCATAAACAGAATTCTTTGTGTTTGTTAGTGCTATGTGGCCAGCAGAATAGGTGCCATATTTGCAATGAGTAGGCAAAGAGAAGATTTATCCATATGATTACTGAAAATACATGAAACGTGAAAAGAAACTTGGTCTGCCCAGGGCATACAGTGAGACTCTATTTAAAGATTTTGGACTCAACAGACACCAAATCCAGTTTGCAAAAGTAAAATCAGAATTTCTCCAAAAGCTTAGCATGGAATCATACAGATTGGCAGTATTATTCCCAACTGTGAAAAAAATAATGCCAAAAACTCTAATTCAGCTCCTATCTTCTGTGAACTACAATGGAATCCTGCTTAATCTCTCTTATGCTGGCTCTCAAGTAAAAGTCTGAGATCCATTTTCCCAAGAAAGTGTTGAAAAAATTCCAGCAAAGAAGGTAAAAAATCCAAACCACCACCATCAACCATTTGAGTATTTAACACTGGAAAACGATGGCTTATAATGAGTTATTAAAGTAGCTTAATTTACCCAGTAATAAGTTTAATAAGTAACTTGCTTCTCAAAAAGTACCTGTAAGGGCCACTAATTACTAGTAGTCTACCCAAAAAAATATGGCAAAAATAGCATTATTAGTGGCTTATATTAGACTACAGACTAAAAAAGAGCTTCAATTTTTTACTATAATATTTAGTTACTGAAACAAAATAGACATCAACTTTGGTAGATTCTTAAGACACTTTTAAGCCTCTGAAATATATGTTGCAGCTCAGGAAGAAGTTACTATCTTACTGCAGATATGAGAGTGTCGTCCTGTGTGTTAATACATACATGACATCAGACCACTGCTAAATCAAAAACTTACAGCAAGAGACATACAGAAAGGAAAAAGTATTTCCAAATAAGTAGTAGATATAAGCCAAACATTAGATAGAAGATCAAGACTAGATGTAAATCAGAAGAATTGTCTGGACAAGGACATAAAAACAATTTAGTAAACAAAATACTTGCAATGTTGTTTTGGAAGATAAGCTTTAGCAGTCTCTATTTTAAGATCCACACAAAGAGAAAAGCTGCAAAGAAAACCTGTTAAAAATTAGGTAGAAAAAGATGACTTACTGTACCTGTAATTTTTGTTTTTCAAAATTTCCATTTTAAAAAACAGGCTTTTTCTTAAGTCTCACCTGAGCAAGCCTACAACATTCCTCAGTTACAGCTTCGTTCAGCTTTTCTATAAGTCTTTGTGTAGATCTGACTTCATCATCTATAATACAAATGATTTGTATTATTTTTAAACATCAGATGGCACAACAACTTTTCAAAGGCCTAACCTTCCTGCCTCGGTGAGGTTGCCTACTCAGCTCATAGGCATAGTTTTTCATTCCCCTTTCATTTTCCATCATACAGATAGATTCGATTATTATGGTAAAACTGCACACTGAAAAGCAATAAGTGGTAAGAAATGGCTTTTGCTCCAGAAAGATCAAACTTTACAGAAATATAGTGGAGGGCAAGGAACTTACGCTAAAAAGCTACACATGGGCAAATCATATGATAACAGAAAGAATAGGGATAGAAAACCAGCATGGCAACATAAAAGCTCACCCAGACAAAAAGTAGTAGCAAAGAAGCTTAACATGGGCAGGGAGCCAATGCAAAACCTCAAAGAACAGAAAATGAAACAAACCCAAAATGATTTTGTGGATGCATTGGCTTATTGTTTCATAAGGAATACAACCTTACACGTGAATCTATCATAATCTATCATATAGTTTTTTATAATTAAATGTCATAACACAAATAGAAAACATGAGTTGTAACACTTCCTATTCATCCTTTTTTAAATTTTACTATTTTTTTAGGTTCTTATGTACCCTGAGTAATATAACTACTTGTAATGGGTAAGTAATTTAGTACAAAAACACTTCAAAATGTTCTATAAAAACAATTTGTTGGACAGCCACAGACACAAATTCTTGTGCTTGTTTTCTTTCAAAGACACTGGTTTTCACATCAAGGGCTTCACTCCCATAATTGTGGTTGTTACCTGCTTGTTGAATTCTCAAGGTCTGGAGCTCCAGCTGATGCATTTTTTTAAGATCATTCATCTCTTGTATATGACTACGTACGAGCTCCTCTTTAAGACTGCAAAGTGCACTCTCTTTTTCTGCTTTCAGGTACTCACGAACCTGGTCTACGTGAGCTGAATAAACCAGGGACAGGCAAATGCGCTGTGCTTCCATCTGTAGCTGTAAATCAGTCTTTGAACAGAAACAGGCATTTTACAAAGAGTGAGAAGCAAGAAAACAAGGAAGTCTTGTCTCCGCAAATTCTGAAATTAATAACGTGTTGAATGGAATGCTGCATATATGGCACACCTTAGGTAAATTTAAATATGCACAGTTTGGAAAAACGAACTGTAACAAAATAGTATGACACTTCTTCAACTTAAAATAAAAACTGAACTAAACCAAACGTAACTTAATATGCTTCTAGTCCTATTTTGCAGCAATAAAAACTCAATGAATTTTACCCAATTAAGTGTTTTACCCCACTATCACTACCAACACAGCAAGTTATGGAAGTTCACTCCAAATACAGTAAAATAGCAGACCTTAAAAAACATTGATTTCCAAGGCCTGTAGTTCTAGTCTACACTTTTGGGCATGTTATTGCTAAAGCAAGAACCTGTTTACAACATGCCAGTACTGAGCTACTTAGAGTCCAAGTTTGAAAAGGTTTTTAGACAGCTCTGAGCCATAATGACACTTAGTTCTATGGCAGGAAATTGCAAGTTTCTTATAACATCCTCATTTAAAAAACAAAATAAAACAACCTAAAACTTCATACAGCTGTAGCTCTTTTCTAGAGAATCATAGAACAGTGTGGTTTGGAAGGCACCTTTAAAAGTCACCTAGTCCAACCCCCTATAATCTTTTAACTGTTACCAATGTGGCTTTGCTTGTGATTTTCTTTTTTGTGGAAATGAATGAACTACAATACAGCAAAGTTACGTAGTGGTGGTGTTAGTCCACTGTTAAGTGGATTTTTAGAACACCTAAAAAAGAAACCAATAGAAAAAAAATAGAAGACTAGTTAACATCTATTTCTACAGAAAACATTATTGCACACTTCTCATAGCATGCAATTCATCACTGTACAGAAACTTAGATTTATGATTCCAGCACCTAATTAAACACTGGTAATTCAATACTTAGCCATTTTTATTGGCAACTAATAATCCTTTCCATACTACATGCAATTAATTTACAATGCAAAAAAAAAAAACAGGAGCAAAATTTCTCAAGCAAAAGCATGGAGATTAGTTATAATCACACGACATGTATAACTTCTGTATCTTCATACATTTCTTTTCTCATGCTCACGTGCAGATACATTTCTTAAGTGATAACTGCACATACACAAAAATTTTGATTGGAAAAAAATGGAAGCTCAGAATTTTAAAAGTTTGTTACAAGATGACTGAAGAAGAGTTATCTCCTTATATTGCTTGAATGAGTAATTAGAGAACTGAAAAGCTAACCACAGAATAAAGGGGTGTGTCCTGAATAAATTTTCACCTCAAGTTAAATGCTGTATCAAAACGTGAAGTGCTCTAGCTGTCTTCAACTTATCTTTTGTTATTGTTGATTTAATTAAATGTAAGGGAAGAGTATCTCTTGTACTTAAAATTAGGACACTTACACACATTGCTTATGGTTCTCATTCTGGTCATTCATGTAACCACTTTCAACCACTGGCTAACCTGCCACCCACATGACCACCCACCTGCACTTCAAAGCAACTGAAAGGAAAAATACGAAGTAAATTTCCAAGTGCCAACTCCTACAAATTTTCATAGGTAAAGTATCTTCTACACTGCTTTATGTAACATACCTGTTCTGATTTTAATGCATCCACTTGCTGCTGAAGATTATCTTCACTCTGTGTAATGGCTATTAACGATGTTTCATCTGTCAGCCTGTCTGTCATCCCATGCAAATGTTCTATAAGAGACTTCTCTTCTGGTTTCAACATTTGCTGAACTTCCTTTCTTTTTGTTACCTCATGACTGGTATCTTCACATGAACCAACATTTCCTCTTACATTTATTCCTTCATCAACTTCATTCCTTGGACCAAGGCTTTTATTTCTACTTTCAGATGCTGGAGCAGCAGTCTTTAGAGCTTTTCCTTTAGAACATTTTGCCTTAGGTTCATTACCTGTACTATTTCCTCTCTGAGCATGGCTAATTATGACTTCTAGTTCTTTACACTTCGCTGTAACTTCTTCTTTCTCATGTTTTAAGTATTTCACTTTTTCATTTAAATGACAAATTTCACTATGCTTTGACTTCAACTGTTTGGAGAGATTGGAGAGTCTCAGGGATAATTCCAGTTTCTCACGCTGGGTTATCTCAAGCTTTTCCATAAGTTCTGTCAGGTCTTTCTCAACAACTTCTCCAGCCTCAAATCTCTCTGCCCTTGACACCTTGTTTTCTTTATTCCCTTCAAAACCAGAAGTTTTAGTTTTAAATAAAACTGGTCTATTACTTTGTAAGTGGTGAAGTTCTTCATTCAAAGCTTTTAGCTTGCTTTTATATTCAGCTTCCTGCTTATTCTTGTTCTCTTCTAACTCAGTTTTTGCCTTCAGAAGACTTGCACATTCATTCTGTAGCTCTTTAAAATTAGCTTCAAGTTTTTTCTCAGTAAATGAAAAGACACTCTTCTGCCTTTCAGTGTCCTCTTGGAGTTGGCTGTTTTGGTTTTTCAGTTGCTCATTTTCAGTAATCAGCCCTTCTATTCTTTTTTGCAAGTCCAAAATTTCTGAATTAGAGCTAATGCTCGTCTTTAAAATATAATTTTCTTCAGAGTTTACCAACACACTTTTTAACTTCTCTTCCAGAGTTTTGTTTTCCCCCTTAAGAAGGTCATTTTGTGTTTCAAGTTCTAAACATTTTTTTTGAAGGCTATCTTCTCGCTCCTTCATTTGCTCCTGCATCAACTCAGTTTTAAGCTGCAGCTCCTGAATTTCTTGTTCACGGGTACCTTTTTCTTTTTCCTCTTGCCTAAGCACTTCAATCTCTTTCTTCAGCTCATGAATTTGAAGAGTCATTTCTTCAGATTTAGAATTTACAATGGACTGCTGTAAATCTTTCAGGTTTGAAATCTCTAGTATCAACTGCTTTTGCTTTGTAATTAAGTTGTCCTTTTCATATTGCATAGCTTCTATCTTTTGACTCATTTCATTTTGTAACTCATCTAACTGCTGTTTATGGTGTATATTCAAGTTATCTTTAAGGCTTTCCATGTTCACCATGTTCTCTTTTTGTAAGTCTTCTTTAAGTCTGGAAAGTTCCTCTTCATGACTAAACAGAAGCTTTGTTCTCAGCCTCTCTAATTCTGCTTCTTGAGATTCTGCCATCCTGTCCAGAACTGCATCCTTCTCCCTTTCTAGCATTTCAAGCTTTATTTTGTAATTTGTGACTTCTGCCTCATGTTTTAACTCCAATTCTTTCCTAAATTCAGAGGCAGAAGCCAGCTGAGTTTTTAAATCTTCAACCATAAACTGATATTTTTCAGCATCATTTAATCTACATTCCATTTCCATTATAGTTTGTTTGGCTCTTTGAACCTGGTCTCTTGAAAAATTAAGTTCTTGGAGAAGTTCTTCAATTTTAGCCTGTTGAAGAGACTTCTCTGCTGAAATTGCTTCCATCTGTTGTGACAGTTCTTGCTTTATTTTTTCCTTTTCATTATCAGCATCTTGCAATTTCACATTCAATTCATTAATTTCAATATTCATTGAATGCATTTGATCTTCATTAACATTCTCATTCAAACACAGACTTAAAGTTTTCTCTAATTCTACTTTTTGTTGTGAAAGCCGATGTTCTATTTCCATTGCATGTTGTTTAATTAGCTCTTGCTTCATTTGCACAATCTGCTCGCCATGCATTTCATCTAATTCAGCCTGAAGCTGTGCCAGTCTCCTTTGTGTCTCTAATTCCATTCTTTGTACAATGTCAGCTTCAGCCTGGCTGTCTTTATAACATCGTTTCTGCAATTCTTCCACAGTTCCCATTAATTGTTTTACTTCATCTGAACACTGTCTTTCTTTCTGTTTGTAGATGGTAAGTTCAGCTTTTGTATTACTTATCTCCTGGTTCTTCAGTGAAATCTGTTCCTTCAGTTCTTCAAGTAATTTGCTAACATCTGATAATCTTTCCTTAAGCTGAAATGAATTTTTTTCTTCTTCTCCAAGTTTCATTTCCAGCTCTTCAACTAATGCTTCCTTTTCTTGCAGTTTACTCAGGTCTTCCCCCTCATTTTTCTGTTTTTCCTTTAAAAAAATTAACAAAGTCATGTTCTTATTTTTAGCTCATTATCTGAACATACAGGAACATTTATAGAGACTTAGCTCTTTAAACACATTGACTTTCTTCAGAAGGCTAGCAAACATTTATAAAAACTATACATAAATTATTTGTTGACCTCATTTGGAAGTTTTCTGCACCTTTGGAGTAAGTGACAATCCTTGCCCTTTCTCCTGCCCCATCAAGAAAATAATAGGGGGGGGAAAAAAATCACTTTCATACTTCGATTTTTTCCCAGTTGTGCCTCAATTCTTCAAAGAAAATATTTGATGCAATCTACTGAAAGCTTTATCTCCTGTCACTTTTAATGACATTTAATTTTTTAGGTACTTTTTACGGTGTTTTCTATGAAGAATAAAAAAAAAAAATGTACATGGAAAAACAATTAGTTATTTCCCTAAGACAAAAAAGATTGTTCAAGCAAGTATTTTAAATTTTTTTTCTAACAAAATTATGGCACTTAATACATTTACTAAACACATTCTACTACATGGCATAGTTTCATCATTCATTGTAAATACTTCTGTGATTTTAAAAAACACAATACATAACCAATGACATAAACATTTCAGCTTTAAATTATATGTGTATTATGTGTTAGTTAACAGAAAGTCTTAAAAACTTAAAATCTTTGTAAGCATTCTGTGCAGGACACTCAATATGTGCTTTGGCCTTTAAACTTCAAAGGAACTACAAAATCATGGAAAGAAAAGAGAGATTAGGAAAAGAGATCTTTCTAGAGCGGTACACACCATTTCATATGCTGTGATTTTGTCTTGAAGATGTGTAATCTGCACTTCAAATTCTTCATTCTTTTTTTGATAATTTTTCAGGAGACATTCTTGTTCTTCTAACTGTTGCTGATGTGAAAGTATCTGTTGCTTGGCTTGCAATAAATCAGCAGCTGTGCAACTATGACTGGTGTTCCTCAGGGCTTCACTTGCCTGCAACTTGAATGTTAAAAAAATAAAACCCAAACTATATCAAGATTTTCACAAATATCTTACAGAAAGAGCGTTCTTTATTTTCTTCTTCCACAGCACAAGACCAAAGATGATCACAAGTTTTTATAAGTTCTTTTATGTGGAACTGAAATATAGTTATTCTTTTGAGAAGGCAAATCAATTAAAAATATTTCACATTACATTGTCCTATGGTGAGCTAGCACAGGACAGCAGTGTCTCAGAAACACTGGTAAGTAGTAAAATGAACTAGTTGTAATTACTGTCCCCAGAATCAGATTTTTAACATTAAAAACTCAGGCTTCAAAATATAATCCACCTGAGGTTCAAAAAAAGCTATACAAAGTCCTTAAACAGTACAAAATTTACAATATTCAACTGTAGCATTGAATTTGTGGGAAACTACAGACATACAGATTAGCAGTGTCCAGATTAACAGTACCAGTGGCACCTCAATCACCAGTGCCTTTAGAACAAATGCTTCTCTGAAATTTAACTTTGTTATTTAAATGACCTTCCAGTAAAAGAGGCAGTTTTTACCCCAAAATACAGGAAGAACTGGACCATGAAATGGTGGCCCACCAAAGCTAATGGATGGCTGCTTTGAGTCCAGTGGGCACTGGCTGGATTTCAGCCCAAAGCTCTGAGAACCAATTACACAAGCGCTTTTCCCTAAAATAACTGCCATCATCCAGTATTTATCAAAGCTATCACTACATACTAGGGAAGAAAATAGGCTAATCTTTATTATTATTTTATAGTGAACTAGCACAATAAATCAGGTACTATAATGTAGGCCTGGTAAGGTGACTGCTGACCTGTACTGAGAGACCAATTCTTAAAAAAAGTACAAAAAATTCTCTTTCTGCAGGAAGTAGCCATTTACGGACCCTTCAAAGTGACATTAATTTTCAAACCCAAATAAATATTGTCAGCACTGTAACTTACATGCTGAAACTGAATTTGCAGTTTTTGACTTTGTTCAGTAAGCTCTAAGAACTCCCTCATAGTTTCGTCCTTTTCTTTCCGTGCCTGCTGTAGGTTAGTAGTGAGCTGAGTTATAATGTCATCTCTTTTTTTGATGGCAGCTTCAAATTCTTGCAGCTACAGAAGACAAAATATAAGCTATTAGTGCACATTAAAGCCACAGAAAAAAATGCTACCTTATCCTAATTAAGGAGGAACACATCATCCCTAACCTCTCCATTTACAAGATGTCAAACAGCTGTAGTGAAGCATTTGTGTTTTCAAACACTATTTGTAAGTACTGCAGAACCAGACTTTTTTTCCTTTTTTAACAAAATATGACCTCTACATAAAATGTATTTATCAATGAAGAAAACCTGAACTTTTAAGGTTAACTGGTTAAATATATAACTTACTTTTAAACTAAAAAGCATGGCCATATAAACAAACCATCATAAAGGAAGCCAGAGTACCTACTTATAGTGCTTTGGCAATTTTGTGAGAGTACTCATGTCCACACTACTTTCCCCAAATAAATGCAAGTTTATATCACCTCCCACTGAAAGTGCAATGAATCGCATTCATCATACTAAAAACATACAACAGACACCATGTGGTATATTACACTGTGAACCCACAGAAATTACTCATAACTACATGAGCAAATCAGCTCAAGCCGCAAAATTAATACAATGCCTTTAATAGATTAATATTTTGTAATTCATAATGATAAAGAAATTATAGAAGTACAGAAAAAGAATATTTGAAAGTGGCTTTTGTAGGATTACACTCAGGCAACCAGAAATTCCACAATATTAATTGGGACTATTTTCATGTGCAATTACATAAATGGATAAGTGATACACTTTAATATTGTCAGTTTAAACTCATTCAAGGCTAGAAGAAAATTAATCTCTATCTATTACACATTTCTTAAACCATCAGTCACCTTCTGTAACTGTTTTGTTTACAGTGCTCCCAAAAGGAAGCTTCTCCAGGTTATAGGCTAAGACTTGAAGTAAAATCATAATGCTTCCAGAAGATAGTGACACTGACTACAGTGGGACATAACTAAAAAACAGAAGTCCCTTAAGCAAGCCAAACTATGATTCTTTTCAGAACACTACAGTGAATTCCTACTTTAAAAGCATGGATCTAGTGGAAGTGCTAGATGTTTGCTAAAACAGAGAAAATCAGGAACAGATCAGACACTTAAGCATGTCATATCTTTCCTTTTGCTTCTGTTCAATGAAATTGAATAACTACATTTATCTGTTCCAATCCACACAGTTGTATGAAAATTTTGAAGTATTTTTATTCAGCCTTTCTTTAACAGACAGAACTAAAGCACACATATTCTGCAGTCTCCTTTTACAATTTGTTTCTTCTGAAAAATAAACCATATGCATTTCTCAACTAAGGTATTATGCACTGTACCACTATCATACAAAAATATGCTGCAGCTACTAAAATATTGTACCACACCCCACTTTCATATAGTTTTATTTTAAAAATAGTTATCATAGCCATTTAAAAAATTCAAACATTTTTACTTCCACCTTTTTCAGGAGAAACTAACAGTCACAACTGTGAGAAATTAAAATTATTCTTTGTTACACTATAATTATAACTATGATGCAGATAAAAGACACAGTAATTAGAAGGACTGTTTGACTTAAAATGCAACACCAGAAATTCACCAGCAGACATAGGAACGATAAAACATATCCTCCAGGGCAACCACTGAAAGATCTCTCTAGTACAGTGGAAAATACGCCAGCCATTTTCACAGATAAAATACAAATGAAAGCAGAAAAAAAAAATATACTTGTGTAAAAATAATGAAGGTGAAAATGACTGAAAGTATATAATACTTTGTGAAAAACAGAAAGACAAAATTATGTGGCCTGAATCCAAATTAAAAGAGACATAACGGATGTCAATGCACTGACTTATGTGTACTGCACCACTTGTTTAAACTGAAGAGTAAGTATTTAATATTCTTTACTGTAAAACCTAACTTAAAATTCCAGTGGTATTTCTGAAGTAAGAAATACTTCCTTGTAATAGCAAATTATTAGATGTTTATTAAAGCATGTTTCAACAGTTGCCTTGTATTTCAGACTAAAGTCTGACACACAAATACCTTTTTGGTTCAAGGGTCAATTCAGTTATTCATTAGGAAGTAAAACTTAGTATTTTTTGATCTTGGAGGAACAGGAAGGTATTAAAGAAATCCAGTCTTTAACAACTAGAGAAGAATTAGGGCTTTTCCTGAAGAAAATCATCCTTCCATTCCTGATTTGAAGAAAGTCGCTGTGAACAAGACTGGAATTTTAGTCATTAAATACAGAGAAAAAGACACACAATGGAAATGTCATTCAAAGAAATAGATTGTATGGTGACTGCAAGAAATGTGTAATTCTGTACCACAAGGCCATTGCATTCTGAGCAGCTGCCCTTAAGTGTGAACTCTTTCAGGTGACGCTCTGCATTTTTGCATGTAACCAAGTAACAAGTAGAAAGCAACGTAAGGTAATTATACCTGTTGCAATCCTTCTGTACCATATGCTGCCCTCATTTCTTCTAGCTCTCTGTTTAGCTCTTCAATCTCTTGCTGTTTCCCAGCCAATTCATTCTCCATCACCTCTAGATGCATGTGACAGTGCTGCATTCCATGCTCAGAACAAATCTCTCCAACTCCAAATTCTTCTTCCTAAATCAATCCAAGTTCCTTAACATGCCATTTTTTATGCTTTGTCACAAAGTAAACTCAAATATCAAATTCTGTATCAATGCCATCTTAGTACATTAACATACAATATAGCAGGAAAGATCGTATTGCTATGGTAACCTCCTTTGTTAGTATAATTCATACCTCAAAAGCACTGACATAAAGCACTCCTGTGAAGTCTGCTTTATAATCTTAGCTTTAATAGAAGTAGTAAATTGTTTTGCATTTCAAGTTTCATGATACACTATATTAATACATAACAAACAATGCAGATGCAGAGCACAGCATGCAAAATAAACATAGTATTTGTTCAAAAGAAATTATTTGAGGCTTTTAGTATTCACTATTAGTATTATGATTCAATTTGCAATACTGTACCCTGATTAAGTCTGCAGGTATTGCTGTTCTTGTCACAAAACTGCAACCATTTACCTGTATAAAGACAATTTCTAAATATATTATTATTATTTGAAATAAAGCTTGATTTCTATTCTTCATTCATTGGAATCTTATATAGTGATTCCTGCAGATCCATGGGAGTTTTTATGCTACAAAACTTTATTTCATTTGATACACAAAACAGCTTTATGTATAGCAAATTGCATCAAAGGAAGTGTAGGTAACAGGTAAAACACCCAGAACTGCAAAAGCAGATACTGCTGTCCAAAAACAAAAACCACATTATGAATTTAAACATCTAGAGAAAACAAAGGAATTCAGATTTAAAAGTCAATGCAAAGCTTTATACTTCAAATTATTAAAATGCAGTACTATTGTATTTTAAATTATGTTTAATATTTCTACATATTACTAAACATAGTTATGCCTTCCAAAAGATATTTATACACCCTAAGGTTTACTATTTTTGAAAGTCATTAATTGCTTGATAGCAGATGAAAGGCAGTATCACAGACTCTCATTCTCAGTTTGAAGGAATTTCTTAAAATTAAAAAAGAGCAGAAATTATACATTCAACATAAGACATTTGGGGGAAAAAAAAACAAAAACAAAAACAAGCCCCACAACAACAAAAAAAAAGCCACAACACTCTTTCACTCACCTAAAACTGCAACCCCTTTCAGCTTCCATGAGAATTTTTGTTCTACAGACCATGGAAACTAATAATGATGGATCTCCAAAGGGCAAGCACAAGCCAAAGTAGCAGTTACAGGTTAAGAAAAAAAAAATCCAAATGAAAAGAATATGCTGTGTACTTGTGAGTAATCATGAAACACACAGGCAGGCTTTTAAAACAGTAGACCAATGTTTTAAAATGAGAAAGCAAGAACAGCTATATTTCCCATCAGAGCTGTTTATTACATCAGAGCCTGAAACAAAACCAATAGGTACTAGAGATGGAAAGGCATCATAGCACTTCAGACGCCAATACTATACTTAGATCAAAAAAAGCAACTATACTTTTCATACATCTGCCATAGTCTAGATCAGGGCTTATTTACAAAGGAGTGTCATGCCTGAGCAAATCAATGTTACCCAAAAAAGAACTACACTGTTATAATGGGATCGATATAATTATAGTTTGTATTATGAGAATGCATTAGACAAGAATTTGCAGAGCTGACACAGTGCCCTTTCAAATTCCCAACTTCGTCAGTAAAAAGGAAGACATCACAGAGATTATTATCTTATTTTAGACAAAAAATAAAGAAAATAGTAGCAAACAGCAGTCCAGGCAACTCATAGAGGTACTGTACATGGCTTGTGTATTGCCAGATTTTTACATTCAGACACACTAGTGTCCACACAGGGCCTGGCACAAATGTCTTTGTATTCAGATTTTTGTGCGTTATCCAAGATTAGTAACACCAGCAGTTTAACAGAAACTGTATTATAAAATACTTATTTCCTTTTTTAAACTCCTATTTTACTTAGGCTTAATTGATAAAGATGTAGTGTATGACTCTTTTAATCTACCACAGTGGACATGCTTCTCTTCCTGTGAATCATTTCTGTGTGCAACGAAGACTCTTAGATGCTTTACAACAAGAGCAAATAGGAAAGACATAAAAGCCTTATCTCACTAGATGTTCCAGACTCCTTCACAACTGAAATTACTACAAAAGACCTTTTACTTGTAAAGCAACTTTCTGGAACTCTGGAAATCCTGCTGCATTTCACAGGAGCGTAGTTCACAGACATCAAAGTAGTAAACTACAGTAACACAGTAGTCCATGATGTTCCTCATCTGATACCTTCTCCTTTCAAATGCCTTATGCCTTCTTGTAAAGTGCAACTTGAAGCATAACAGGACAACAAATTCCACTGTAATCTATGGAAAAACGCAGCCAAGCTGCCATAGCCAGGTGCTATGCTGATGGGGCCCCACAAGCAGCTTGGCAGTTTCCAGCGTAACAGAAATTCAGCTGCATCAGCAGTAAGTTAGTTAACATTGAGTTATTAGCTCCATGTACCTTAATTTTAATTTATTTTTTTCACTTATCTGCAATATATGAAGACTGTAGTCCAGATACCAGCCTTGGCATTAACACGTCTACACAAGGCCTATTTGACTTCTGTTTACCCATACAGAAATCTTTTGCATACCCATAAATGTTATTGATGTAGATTCTTGTAATTTCTTCTTTTAAAGCTTTGCAATTCACTTTTAATGCTGAAATGTCCTTATGCCTCAATGCCTTATGATATGCTTAGTTACATACACCCACAAACACTTAAACATTTAAAGAAACAATCAAACTGCATAGCATTTTAATATAATGGAAGCAAGGAGTAACAAGAACTCTGGATACAACTGCATAAACAAATATAAACAAAGTAAGAAAAAATTGAATTTTACAACAAATTAGCTAGGAGCAACTGTTTCAGTGAACAAATTACATGAAAGAAGTGGAGGTTTTGGAGGTCCTTCAAAGAATGTCCTGTCTCATTTTTTCTTCCTTGCTTGTATTTTAAAACTATTTCACAGTAATTTTATCTACTAATATAAAGTAAAATATAGCTTGTAGTCTACTGACTAAAAATAAAGGTATGACTTGTATTGCATCAGTAAATACATATGCTTCAGATAAATCAAAAGGAAACTTCTTCCAGAGAAACACAAGGAAAATCAGCTTCCACCGCAACAATTCACGGCAATTGCCACCAGAGGTCAGGATTAAATTTAGGAAATCACTGTACCCCTTTTAATGTTCCTTAGACCTTGGAAGACCTTAAATTGTACCTCAGAAATTGCAGTTCGATATATATATATGATGTGTAATTACCTATCACATTAATGCCAGTACTACAGAGATTTCCCTTCGTAAACAGTAATTTCATTCTCAGCACAAATCAATACATTCTGTTCAATCAGTGAACAACGTAAAAAATATGTTAATGCATGAAAACAGTATCACTTATTGCAGACTTCTGATTCAAAAATGCTTTGATTTGGTAGTAGAAACATACAAAAGTATCTGAAATGGTTTAACAATTTTACCTCACATTTTCATTTTTCCTCCCCTTTTCTTTTACAGTTTGGACATCCGATTCCTTCACAAAAATTAATACTTAGACCTCCAACACTGTCAACTTTCTTAGCTTCTCCTCAATTTTCTAGTTATGTTACAACAGACTACATGAAACTTAGCTAAAATTGTCAATTACAGCAACCTAGAAAATCAAGTTTCAGTTGGTTTTGGTTGTTTGGTTTATTTTCTACTCTATAAATGAAAATAAATTTCAGTTTGTGATGAAAATACTTACAATAATATAATATAACTAAGGTTAATAACTTCTGAGGATTAACAAATTATTGCTTTTTAAAATATCATGGCTTAATATATTCTTCTGTATTTTAATAGCACACAACAGAATGTCCTATTAATACAGTATTTACATAGTGGTTTGAGGCCGAGGTATAAAATTTCATTAACACTGAAAAAAAAAAAAAACAAAAAAAAAAAAAAAAAAAAAAAAAAAAAAAAAAACCCCCAAACAAAAAAAAAAAAACCCAC
>NW_008580681.1:0-14766 GCF_000691845.1 Merops nubicus | reverse complement strand
CACACAAACAAACAAACAAAAAACCAAACAAACAAACAAACAAAAAAACCAAAAAAAACTACCAAACCAAACAAACCCAGACTTTGTAGACTTCACATTAACCATCTTTTCCGAGGTACACTTTGCAAACTGGGAGGAGCACCAATAAGAAATCAGGTGGAACAGTCTTTCCGTTATACCATAAAATTGAAGCATGTGCAAAATACATGGGGGCAACTTTACCTTATGAGGCTATAAAAAAACATCAAAATTCTAACTGTTAGAAAAGGCCCAACCTCCCTTAGTTCAGAGTTTATACCATAACCTTTAAATAGCTAATCACCATTATAATTTAATTCAAGACTATGTGGGTGGTCTTGCTCAAACTGAGTAATTTGTTAAATAAAGTCAAGTTGGTCCCATGAAGGAATTATCAATCTTCAGTTTGGTTACCACCTTTGATAGAGTAGCCATTTAGAGAGCAGAACTGAACAAGAGACTATTTACAATAAAATTCCTTCAAGACAAGAATTTTAATATATACATTCACTTGTTCTTTCAACTTTGCTTAGATAACTGTCTTGGCTTATAATTGCATGTCTGTTAAGTTTTCAAAACAGGGGAATACTTATCACTGAATTTTATCCAGTTCCTCAAGAGAAGGAAGGGGCTGAAGAATTAAAAACATCTGATTTATTTTACCAGCTACAACAAAACAAATAATTTATGACTGACTTCACTTTGAAGCATGACAGCCTTGATTTCAATATGTCTTACAAAAACCACAAGAATGCAGATGTTCTAAACAATAGGCGAAAAGATGGATAAACAGGTCTATATTTCTACAAATGTGTGGTTTCTCAGCACTCTGAAAAGGAGGTCATGTATTTGAAAAAAAAAAGTAAGCTCCAGATTTCATACAACTTCATAACTACGCTGTTTAAGACAAAATTTAACTTAATGCTCATCTTCTTCAGCTGAAAATGCTTCAGATTGCTTTAGTTACAGGGTGGCCATGACTGTAAGCAGAGCTTTCAGTAATAAAAGTAAAATTACAGCTGACAGGAAACACTGAAGAGTCAGTTCCTAAAATATATACATTCCTAAACATGTTGCCTCCTCATTGCAAATATCAACTGATTGTAATGAACTAGAATAAAAAAGAGCTTAAGATAGCAGTTCTAACCACTTGAGTTTGTTCTTCACCAGATCCAGTGTCATGTCACTATTCACAAGTTTTGTGCTGCTCGCTTACGTCGTAAAAAATAACCCTCAGAGGCGTAAAAAGTCTTCTTGTAGGAATGAGAATAAGTGTCTAGAAATCCATCTATCATTGCATTTTTGAGGAAAATGGCGAATTTTGAGGAAATGTGCATATTCTTAAAAGGCACATTGAGAAGGCAGCCTGGCTGTAATTGTTGTCTTTACTATTGGAAAAAATTGCTCCCTAATATATTCTGTAGACACCTACAGAAATCTCTGAAGAATGAAGTAGGGTAAAATTAAGTGTTTAGATACGAAAACTCTTTTTAAAATGAGAGCTTTGGATTCAAATGATGCTAACAACAAAACACTAAAAATTAGAACACATCCACAATTATTATGAGGCATTAGGCCAGATCTTTTCTGTATTCTGTCTCTTTGTGCAAAGAGGTGCTTCCTTGAGATTTTGTTGGCTCCAACACTTTCTCCTACAACCTCAAAAGTGATCAAAGTTTCTTAGTCATATTTCATTATATATGTAATACTAATGATTCTCACATGTAAAGATACATAAACATCACTGCCAAGTGTTTTCAAGGGTTCGTTCTTCACATGCTGCATATTCCATTTAATACTACTAAGATACCAGGGTGATGCGTATTCTAAAAAGGTGCAGTAAGGTCATAGCAGTTGTTCAAAAATTTATTTGCTACACTCTCAATGGCAAACTGCACACACACTGCCTTATCAGCTTACCACACATAAAGCAAACCCAAATTCTTCCTGTTCTTTGCTACTTCAATTCCTTTGACAAAATAAACCAGATTTTATCCATGAAAAAAATCTAAATTGTTATACTGGTGTTTTTTTTTTTTCTTTTTTTTTTTTCCCCCCCCCAGGTAGAGTTTGCCTGGAATCTTTGATTCCAAAGTGCTGGTCTCAGATTTTATTTTTTTTTTTAATTTGCATCACAAAAAAATACCATGAGAATGATAACAGTTGATCAGACCAAGGGCCCATATCTTTAAGTACTCTCTATTTGAAAGTATCCAATAATGAATGGGAGTACAGTGAAAACATTCCCTCATAAGTGCCTTCTCCCAACACACCAGAGCAAAGTGAGGGTGCTTATAAACAAGGACAAGAGGAAGAAATGGGAGAGAAACAGTAAAATTGGTGAAACTTTTCAGGGCATGTCTAGATTGCCCACTGCGGTAACAATTTTACTTTGGCACCATGCAGTGCAACAGGTCAGGGTCACATTGTCTGGTGTGTATGTTCCCTTAGGCTTCACAGTAAGCAGCTGTAATACTAGTATGGAACAAATAGTGGTCATCTTCTTCTAGAAAAGGCTAAATCGAGGGAGGAACAAAGTATTCTACACCAAATTTACTTCAGCAAGAGACAGGTTTGGTTACTTCATTCCCTCTTACTTGTTGCCAAGCTTAAGATTCTGGGGTGTGTTTTGCAACTGCAAAACAAAATCCAGATTATCACTACAGACAGCAGTTGAGACATGAAAAATTAATTATTTTAAACTAGAAACGATATTTACTGTAATCAAATATTCCATGTTTATTTCTTGCAAGCACATTCTTGACCCATATTTATGCATGTTTATGCCTTACAAACATGAACTGTTTTATTTGGGAAGATAAAGGTTCAAAATATGCTACTACCCTTCGACGTGCCAGAGATGAGTAGTAGATGTCAATGTGTGGTGGGCTGACCACAGCCTGCAGCTAAGCCCTGGCCACAGTCACTCACTCACTCCTTCATCAGCAGAATGGAGGAGGAAAAATCAAGAACGCAAAAGCAAGAAAACCTCACGGGTTGAGGTAAAGACAGCTTAAGTAGTGAAAGAAAACAAAACAAAAACCTCCAAACAACAAGTGATGCAAAGACAATCCCTCATCCCTCACCACCTCCCACCAGCAGACTGATGCCTAGCCAGTTGCTGCTTTGGAACTCATTAAAACATTAGCAACATGTTAAATACTTTCCCACAGAAAATGAGCAGCAGAAATTATGCACGGCCACAACTCCAATGGCAACACGAAGCATTAATACAACCATAATGATGACACTGTTACAACAGTTCATAGATCTACTGCATTATTGATTGTAGTAGCCATCCTGTTATGTAGTTGACGCAACACTTGCTTTATTAATCTAATTAATCATACCCGTAATGACATGTAACAGCTTTCTGTATGATATCACAGTTGCTTTATCTTTCCTTCTCTTTTTGAAAAACAATGCACAGCATTGCAGCAAACATGTAAAAGAGTTTAAATAAAAGTTAGGAAAAGTCTTACCTCAGAACTGTAGTCTTCTACTGTGGTGGAAACTTCACTTTCTGGCTAAAATAAAATATTAAGATATTTACAATGATGACATGCCAAAAATATTAGGCAAGACATTTTCCATCTGTTTCTGAGAATGTAGAGAGTGTTTGAAAATATTAAGACATACATTAATTTTATTAATATATATATATAGCAAAGGCCAACTTTATTTCCTTGAAATCACAGCTTTAAAATGAAAAAGTTGCTTTACAGTTTGGCTATAGATCATTGAAACATTATAATTACATGATAAAATCTTCTAATGAAAATATAATCTACAGGTATAAAATAGTACTTTTGAAAGATAACATAATTTTGGTGTCTCTGGGTTTCTTTAAAAATGAAATAAGCAATATTAAAAAGGTCTTTTCTCTGATAGATCAGTATCACCAAATTAGGAACTTTGCTGCCTTAGGAACATAATCATATGGAGAATGTCATTTTCATACATGCAAGACTTGTAATGTTGACTAGAATTTAAAACAAGCACTCATTCTTCTTCGGCTTCCATGGAAACGTAAAAGTGATCATGAAGAAGAACAAAGACACAAATCTTGTGATTTATTGAAATAGAGCAATTAAAGGAACAAAGCCTTAACAATTTGGACCTAAACATACCATAACAGACACTTGAATTAAATACAGAGTATCTTGAACTACATACAACATATCATGTTTGAGAATCGAAATGTTAGTAGGAAAACAGGCAAATTGTTTGAATTATTAATAGAAGGTACACTACTGGGGAAATATTAAGTACCCTTTTTGAACTCAAGTTCAAGTGTAATTTTGAGTTAAAACTACTTTAGCAAAAATGAAGTGTACATAAAAGGTTTTTTTCAAAATTTATTTAACACATTAGCCAGCCTCTCATTAAATCAATCTCCATTTTACATTAAATTCTGCCAGGCTTATTTTCAAAGAAACACAGTTTCACGTCAGTAGACATAACTAAAATTTGGAACTGTCAACTGTGTTTTGGTTTGTTTTTTTTTTTAAAGAAATCTGCCACTCAGACCCACTGGTACTCTGCAGTTTTTACAATCCAAATATCATTGATTTTTTTAATCCAATACGTAGCTTTGCAATGTAATTAACCTAAAAAAACTGTATTATTTTATGTACAGAGTGCACAAACTGACTTAAAAAAGTGGAAACTAAAATTCATATAGTGCACATGATTTAAAAAATGTTAAAACTTCATGTTAAAAATAAGCCACAAACAGAAGTCAAAATTATCTTTTAAAACTATAGGGTGACAAAAGTATTTCTCCTGTGGAACACATCATTAGTATGTAACAAGACCTAGCAGATAATTATGGTCCTTTCTGAATACCCATCTAAAGTTCAAAAAAAAATTAATTTTTTTAAAATTTTCAAAGATCATCTAGTATTCCATCAGTTTACACGGACAGTATCTGTTAGCAGCATAATCTTTCTAAAATATCTCTTTTGATCCTGCTTCTAGATGGTTTTTGGCTGTTAAGACCAAACATTTTTGCCAAGGGATTTACTGAAGATAAGTACAGAAAGATGGCTACATGAACTCATCCGGATCTGTGTTCTGTGTTAAGAGTTTCAACAAAACCCTGCTAAAAATCAGTTTAAAAGACTTCAATCCTGTGAGCTCACCTATTAGACTCCAACATTGCACGACTTAGCGCTATTCTTTCGCTGTCAGAACCAATAACAAGTAGTCAACACTTCACAGGCACACATCTTGCCTTCCAAGCAGTTACGTGCTGCTCCTGAGACCTGACCAACCTTATTCCAAAATCCAGTTCCTTCCATTATTAAGTCATCTATTCTGTATGCTTCAATTCTTCTTTGGTCAGCAGATGTAATTAGGTTTGACACAGCTCATCTGTCTGAACCACAGAGGTCCAGTCTAAACAGAAATACTTTTAAAAAATCATACATAGACAGACTATTGGCAACACAACCTCTTTTGACAGGATAGTGCCAACAAAGCTATTCATCAGTTCTCTCAATACTTCCTGGACTTTGAAACAGGTTTCTGTTACACTCTGACTTCAAGCTGTCAGTTTGCACATATTCTACCACCTAACCCCCCCAGTATTTTCTTGCTACAAACAGCTATCCTCTTCTGCCAAGATTTTTTCATTCTTTTAAAAATATTTTCTTCACTGACAATATGGTTACTGAACGGACAACACAGAGATTCTTTATTGGCAACTAGCTTCATCAACTGTGCAGGTAGTACCTTTAATGATAACACAAGTATTCAGAAAATTAAAAACATTTTCATCTGTATGCTTTCTTCAGAGGAAATACTGCTCAGGAAAAAAAAAAAAAAAAAAAAGGAGTAATCAGCCTGTGGAACAGAGGAGGTCCATTTCAGAGTTAACTTGTTTCTGCATGCAGTTAAGCATTGCTCAGAAGTCACATTTTTTGGCACTGGCTGCCCAACATTACGACAGGATTCACAAGAGAACTCGTATATGAAATTGGCCACAAAAACTGAAAGGTGATTTTTATGTTCCTTCAGAAAACCTTCCTAAGTTACAATAAAATGTTTTGCAAGAACAGACATCCAGTACTGGACTACTCTAATTGCAATAGATAAAAGTATTACAGGACAAGAACCAAGACTGAGTGCTCATGCAACAGAGTTCTACCTGAACTAAATTACTGACTTCTTTATGACCTCAGAGTAAACTGTTACAAGAAATTTAACTACAAAATTCTGTATTCATTACTGAACCTGTATTAGGCAGGTGAAATAAATGAAAACAAGCTCTTTTAGTTTGGCCAGTTTCACATGGGTCACTAGTGATCCAGATGACCACAACCTCAGTAAGACTAATAAAGAGGACCACAACCAGGAAGGGTATGCTTCTCCATACTAATTATGTTTCTGTATTTCTGTTACTTTTCTTCCTTGGTCTTCTCAAGAATCCTACCCAGTGTTTCCTTCCCACCCTGTTTCTGCTCTTTGCCTGTCAAATCTCAGGTGCTAACTGGAGTAAGCTCTAGAAAAGAAAGAATGAACATGGAGGCCATACACTTTATCACCTACTTGAATAAACAGTTAAGCTATTCTAAAACTATTACCAAATGGATTTGTCCTGTGAAAAACAAAAGACGAGTTACTAATCCAACCTCAGTCAATTAGCAGGTATTTTTCATCACAGAACTTTGAACTTTTCTTTTCTAAGAAGCTTTGTATAATAGCTTTTACTACCCAGGTAACTCAAGGACAATTTTACTGTGCCACATATGTTAATTTCTTTTGGTTTCCTGGCATTAGTACATTCTTGCAAAACAGTGTGTTCCAATGCATCATTTCAAGAGTTCTCAGAGAAAGTGATCTCAGCAACTACTTACCTTGGAAATAGCTTCTGCTTTCTTCCATTTTTAACCGCAGAGGTCACAAAAAGAAGCAATCCTAAACCCATAAATTTCATTGATCCAATTTATTTCCTTGGTTGCATATACTAGATTATTTCTATTTCTACATGGAAAAGGACACTATGGATGTCAAGACCAAAAGATAGTCAGGGTGCAACAGAATAAAGATAAAAAATGAAGGCAACTAGAAACTCATAATACTATTCTCTTTATAAGGCCAAGACAAAAACCATTTAATATGAAACAGAGACTTTAACCAAGAAGTATCAATTGACATTTGTCTAATATGTCTTGTACATAAACTGTTCCTCTGACAGAGAATGGAAGTAAGTAAAGACGAACAAATAAGTTCAGACAGAAGATAAAATGGAATGCATAATTACAGTACAAAACAATGATAGCTCTTCCAGAGTTCTTCCACTTGCTTTCTGTAACTTGAGGGATTATAGGAGGATGGAGGAAGCCACCCTTAGGAAGACAGGGAGGGGGGGTAAAAAGGGAAAGGGATGACCTTGAATTCTCTAAAAATAACTCTGAATTCTCTAAACAGACTTTTGCCTTCTCTGAAAAGGAACTCCTCTTAACTACAGGTGGGGAATAAGCTCCCAGAGGAGTACCTCTAATTACTATCTGTTATTCATATTGAGTAAGAGATCTATTTTTTATTTGTATTTTGACATGCTAATTCCACTGGGAACTAAAAAAAAAAATCATACTAGAAAAACTGCAGGGAGATAAAACAAGAGAGCCCAGTCAGGACTTTTAGGTTAACTAGGTAGTATAGCCAGATGTTCTGAGTCTGTTTTGTGATACAGAAAGAACAATCCTAAGTATGAATTCCAGTAAAAGATGAAGTGGAATCAAAATTTAGCTAGAAAGTAATACTGCACAATACATCTGGTAATCTTGCCTTAGTCTCCTGACACAGCAGCCTATAATGATTTGGGTGGAAAAAGCCAACAGCTCAAAGGAGCTGCCTCTAATTCCCCATTGCTGAGATTAGCCTGAAACTGCCTATTACATTGGCTGCCATTGCAACTAAGTAAACTCTAATCCAATTACTGTAACACAGGCTTTCTGTCCAAATCATTCCACTTACAAGACTAAACCCAGTAAATTAAGAGATTCACTGAAATGATTTCAGAAATTTTCCTCTTCCATTATTAATGCACAGATAGAGATTTCAGCAATAACCTTCCAACTGCAAAATGCCAATTACTTTTTTAACATGAATAAGCAGGCCACAGATAACATGTAACAGTGAAAAACGCTCTCCCAGTTGGAAGTAGCTTTTTTTTTTTTTGTGGAAGTGAATACAGTTCTAGAAGTCATCAAGACATGAGTAGTTCAGAAGTATCAAATTACAATTAAACACTGATCAGCATGCTTATTCTTTTCCAGCTACATTTTAAAAACAAACAAAACTCAACAAACAAACAAACAAAAAATCCACACAGATCTATATTTATTTATTTATGTAGAAGTTGCTTTGTGAATACGGCAATAGTTTTTGTTTGTTTGTTTGTTTGTTTTCCAGAAAAATCATACCAAATCTTCAGAATACATCTACATGTACAGTCTTTAGCAACTGCAGCATAGATAATTTTTCCATTTGTAAAATCTTCTGTGTCTTCAACTGTCAGCATTCAGAGGCCAACATAGGATACTAAGACCAACTTGATCTAGTTAGACCTGCATTGAGCACAGAATTGGACTAGATGACCTCAGAGGTCAATGCAATCATGATGCACTTCAAAATATATTTGGTTAAGAAAGTTCCTTTTTATAGTTATCATGTTTATGTAGACTATAATACCATTTAAAAAAACAGCTGAAGTGATTACATCTAAACAGCTCACTGCTCTACCAATTCTCACTCCTTAGCTGCAGATAACAAGCTGTATTTCATCAAGTACACCTTTCTCTTTTCCTAGAAGGCAAAAAGCCTAATCTTTGTCTATAAAACAATAATTCTGATATTAAGTACTCTTTAAAAAAATTATTATCTCCTCTAGGAAAAGCTATGAGTTGAACAGAGAGTTTTACTGAGTTCCTACAAACAGTTCTGAAGCCCTAACATAAGGCAGCTATGAAAGGCTACATATTAAAGGCATATATGTATAAAGTTCAAAATATCTACTGTACTGATATACTGTAGGCTTAAAATTGTAAAATAAATGGATCACTTTTTTATTTGCATGTGTGATGTAGTCTGGCCCTCCATCAGGGTAACAAGGTAACCTCTTTTTGATTTTTGAACACAAGCATAAGAAATTTTCAGAAGTGTCATTTCTCCATTACTTCTCAGCTGCTGGAAATGAGATAATGGAGCCAAAATAGTTTCAAGAGGTCTATCCTAGCACAGGATTGACAAGTCAAAATGCTGAGCATTCATCTGTACTACATCCCTCAGAAAAGATTGCATTCATGTGCACAGAGCTGGGAATCTGTGTTGAGCTGCTTTTTCTGAATGCCACTCGTCCTTTTAGAGGCACTGCTTGCACAAATGGAACAAGCCACTCCGTAAATAACACCAGCATCCCTTGTCTCTCATACCTGGAACAACATGTTACATGATGTGAATTCACGTCCACTCACAACTGAACTGGACTCTCAGTGTACATCACACGGGGCATCTTATAACCCCTCCCAGAGGACACACTTTCAGCAATCAGAATTAAATTTCATTAAGAAAAGTAGAGCATCTACTTATCACTCCCTTAAGCCATCCAGTTCTAAGTAGTGCTTTCTAAGTGTGTAAACTTTTGATAAAGTAAAATGCATTAAATGAAGCAATAAAAGAAAACAAATGATAGCCCATTTAGGGAGTACACTAGTACCAACAAACTTTCCATAATCTACAGTACACTGATTAGCACAGAATACTTGATGCCAGCAGGCAGGAAGAAAGCACCTTATCTGGACATATAAAGGACAGAGGAAGCATGGAAAAGACCATCCAAAAATCTCATGGAATTCCTTTAGTCCCACTCTCAAGATTAATGGACTACTGTCCATCAGTGTCCATAGTGTTGCAACACACCCCACCCCCCCAAGTAACTGCTTACAGCCTGAGACCTTACCTCAACAGTGTAAGTCTGATTGTGTTTGATAATTTCTCCACTATGCAAAGTCCTGATAATTGCAAAGTCAGCAGTAGCAGCTGCTCCCCTTCGGCTGCTACATGTGGCTGTTTCATCACCTCGAGACCTATCAGTGCCAATCCTATCTTGTACTGATTCTTCATCGTTGATGTTTGTTGTTTTCTTCTTCTTTTTCTGCTTCTTTGATCCATTCTGACCATCACCTTGTGCCTTCCGCTGCCTGAACTGGGCAAGCTGTAGAGAAGACAAAATCTTGTTAAAGGTGAAAGTTTTCCTGTCTATTGCTAATGACGTCCTCTACAAAGGCTTACCAGCTGTTCTACATAAAGCTTCAAACTAAACACTACTGAAAACAAACTGGAAGTTAATGCTGCATATCTGAGATACATTCAGATTATTTTTCTGCTCACACCGCTGGTTTAAAAAAAAATTCTTAAATGTAAACCAAAAATCTACTAAAGAATTTCTTTTTGGCTCCACACTAGCAGGTTACTGTACTGCAGATTACACCTAGAAATCAAACCATTCAGAGGTAAAGGTGCAAATGTCACTATAAAGGACAAATGCAGTGAGATAACCTCTGATCTAATTTTTCAATGTTACAGTAATAATTCAAAATTACTTTATAAAAATTACTTTTAATTTTTAAACCAAAAACAGATAAAAGCAAACCATTCTTTCACCAAGTATCATACAAAGTTGCATAAAAAAATTTTGTTAGAACTCAAAAGGCAGATCAAGTTACTGAAAACATCATAAAGAAATAGCAAAACACGAGTGAAAAGCCTAAAACCAAAGAGTGAGCAAATTACAAGATACACTACCTTGTAGCAAAACATGCTGATGAACAAAAAGTCACAGGTGAGCCAGCCACACAGTTGAAAACCAATTAGTATGTAAGCTATTCAAATTCTGTAAGACACTGCCTTTTGAAGAGCTTATCACTTTTAATCACTTTATAGTGGTTTACACAACAAAATCCATTTAAAGGTTTTTTTCTTAACAAGAACGGAATTTCTGTTCAAATGAGAAAACCAAGCACGGCAAGTTTTACTAATTAAAATTCAAATTTAAACAGATCCTACCAACAAAATCTGGAAAACAAAATCATTACTTTTCAATTAAAGAGTCCAACATTAACTAAGTGGTACGATACGCTTTATAAATGTAGTTCTAATGTAAATATAAAGCATGCAAAAAAAAAGATCCTAAAGCTTTAAATACTTTTTACAGCAATTAATACCCAAATAGCATGTATTTTTCATAAAACTGCTGCAGTTTTAAGAAAAAGCTATAGAAAACATAGCTTGTTTGATCATGATATTCACCAGCCTAGAAAGCCAGGCTTCCATCCAACCTCTTCAGCAACACCCAGCTCAAGCAGGACACAGGGATCCCCTCTCCCAGTCACCATTCGGATACTGTGGGAGCAGGCACTTGAAGTGCTCTCTAGTTCTCATCTGGCCCCAAGATAGCGGCGAAGCCTCAACCTAAATAAATGCATCACTGACAGGTCAATTCTGACTTCTGGCCAGTTTATGCCTCCGACCCTTTACTTGTATTTCCTCAAGAGTCTCTTCAGCCTCCTGTCCATTCTTAGGAAAACTGACAGGCTGGCATATGGCTCCTGCTGTGTTTACAGGAGGAGGACCTGAGATTACTGAGCCCAATATACTCACCTATGTATTTAATACATACTTCCTCCCTACTACATCACTAATTAGTTCAACTTTTTTTTTCTATTTTTCCTATTTTTTTCAATAGGCAACTTTCATTGTTTCACCAAAAATCTATTAAAGCTTATAAACTCCACCAATTCTGAACATGAAAAAAAAAAAAGGATGGTCTCCTCCTGACTTCCAAGTTTAATTAAAAAAAAAATTAAAATTAAAAAAAAACAACAACACAGGCTTAGCATCTCAAAAATGGGAAAAGCAAAGCTTCCAGTTGTCTCCTTATGACATTGTTATATTCTCCTAAAACTGTAAATTTACCACACTAAAATAGTTTTCAGTTTATATAGAAGAAAAACAGAACTTACCCAAATGCCACATGATATAAAGTAGACAACCTGACTTCAAGTGTAACGAGATATTTGCTTTTTTCACTTTTTATTTTTAAATAATTAAAGACACGTAGTGCTACTGGTCAAGAACTTGCTTCCCCAACTTGATTGAAACCTTCTGTAATGGAAAGTTAAGTTGGCTTTTTTAAAGCAGCTTTACAGTCTTTATTTGTCTACAAAATTAGATGTGTAGCTCAAGGACAAGTGAATTACTCAGTGTCTCTCCTCCAGTATTTTGCATATTTTAGCTGAGGCATCTGGGCATGCCAGATTTCTCTACTTTCAGAATTAAGTTGTCAGCTTTCAGTTCTTCCGAATTAACAGATTAAACTCTACCATGACAGTTATTAAAAGACTTTATTTTTTTATGTTGAAGCACTGCTGAAGATGGGCACATACAAAAGCTGAATACCTACACAAACTAAACTCTTGTGGTATTGTACCACCCCCAAGTTCTCAACTGACAATTTCTGTATAAGTGTTTAATATTTTGGAAATAACTATGCTATTAGTGACAGATGCACACACAAATCATAGCACTTTTTACTCTGCACAGTCACATACACACAAAACTGCTACTAATGGAACAGCTCCAAATTCACACTTTTAATCAGATTTTAAAAACTACAAGTGAGAGAAGCAGCATAACAAAAAGCTACTACTGAACAAATACACTGTGATGCTCACATCAAGACAGGAGTCTCAGATACCTAATTCCTTCAGAAAATGGGAGTCAGGAGCTAGGGTCGAGGATCTATCTACACTGCAATGCAAAGCAGGAAAAAAAAACATCAGCAGTCATGGGAACTAAGGACAATAAATGTTGTAGAACTATAACTTTAATTAAAACAGAAGAATACTTCCAGATTTTGTATTTCTAGAAAAATAGTTTTTACACTGCGAACAAAACATGAAACAAATACAAGCTGACATAACTACGCATTCCTTTATCCTATTGTATTGGGTTCACATGGTAAGGTTTTGGTAGCAGAGGGAGCTACCGAGGTGGCTGTGAGAAGCTGCTAGAAGCTCCTTCTGTGTCTCATAGGGCCAATGCCAGCCAGCTGCAGGCTGCACCCACCACTGGCCAGGGCTGAGCCTATCAGCAACAGTGTGGTAGCATCTGTGATAACATACCTCAGGAAGGGGGAAAAAATCCAACCCACACAACCGGAGCTGGATAGAGGACTTAGTATATAAGAGAAACGACTCAGCGGACACCAAGGTCAGTGAAAGAGACAAAGTGCCCCAGAGCAGAGATGCCCCTGCAGCCTGTGGTGAATGCCATAGTGAGGCAGGCTGTTCCCCTGCAGCCCATGGAGGTTAACAGTGGTGCATATATCCACCTGCAGCCCATGGAGGACCCCACACTGGAGCAGGCGGATGCCCAAAAAAGGCTGTGACCCTGTGGGAAGCCCACACTGTAGCAGGCTCCTGGCAAGGGATTTATGGACCCATGGAGAGAGACGAGCCCATGCTGGAGCAGGTTTGCTGGCAAGAGTGGAGCAGTCTGTTCCTGAAGGACTACACCTCATGGAAGGGACCCACGCTGGAACTCTTCATGAAGAACTTCAGCCTGTGGGAAGGACTCACATTGCAGAACTTTATGGAGGACTGTATCCATGCAAGGGACCTCATGTTGGAGCAGTGTGAGGAGTCCTCCCCCAAGGAGGAAGCAGTGGCAGAGACATGATTAAATGAGTGCAACCTTGATTCTCCATCCCCTTGTGATGATTGGGGGAGGAGGCAGAGCAAACTAGGAGTAAAGTCTAGCTTGAAAAAAGGGAAGGGTAGGGGGAAGGTCTTTTTAAGATTTCTGTTTATTTGTCATTATCCTCCTCTGACTAGACTGGTGGTAAATTTTTTTTATCCCTCAAGCTGAGTCAGTTTTGCCCATGGCAGTAATGGATGATTGATCTCTCCCTGTCCTTGTCTTGACCCATGAACCTTTCTTTATAGTTTTCTTTCCTCTGTCCAGCTGAGGAGAAAGAGTGATAGAGTGGCTTTGGTGGCACCCTGGTGTCCAGCCAGAGTCAACCCATTGCACCTCTCTTCCAGGCATATCAGATTGATAATGCCAACACTAAGTTTGTGGATAACTTAACACTGCTTCTGTCAGTTCTGAATCTACAGTTTTGAAATAATTCAATGTTGAGTCTCTCTACAGTTACAAAAGTTGCAAGCAAAAGACTTAAAACACAGGAGTTACTCATGGAGAAGTAAGAACACAAAACCAGAAGCTGATGGACAATATACATAAATCCATGGGCCCTGATGAGATGCACCCAAGAGTATTGAGAGAAATGGCTGACATTCTCAGTCCACTCCTCTCCATCATTTTTGCTAAATCATGGCAAATTGGAGAGGTGCCTGAAGACTGGAGGAAAGACAGTGTCACTCCAGTCTTCAAAAAGGGCAAGAAGGAAGATGTGGGAAACTACAGACCAGTCAGCCTCACCTCCATCCCAGGAAAAATGATGGAGCAGCTCATTCTGGAGGTCATCTCTAAGCACATGGAAGAAAAGAAGGTTATCAGGACTAGTCATCATGGATTTACCAAGGGGAAGTCATGCTTGACTAATCTGATAGCATTCTATGATGTGGTGATGAGTGGGTAGATGCAGGGAGAGCAGCTGATGTAGTCTATCTTGACCTGAGCAAGGCATTTAATACAGTCCCCCATAACATCCTCCTG
>NW_008580680.1:0-14245 GCF_000691845.1 Merops nubicus | reverse complement strand
CCCAGGGTTTGGGTGTCGGTAACGACAATTCTCTTTTTTCTCTTCAGTTCAATAAGACTGGGATTGTAATATGTGAATCGGACAAAGTACACAAATTTGTAGCTATGAGTTTCTCCAAATCTGGATTGCGTGCTGTACAACAAATGGTTCGGTGTCTTCCATCTTCTTTGCATGGCTGCACTGTGTATTTGTCCAGGAAACCATGCATGACTTGTGCCACATTCCTCATTCAAGGTATGTAATACATTTTCAATCAATCTATGTTAACTGCAGTTCTACTGGAATAAGAAGTTCATAAGTGATCCCACTAAATATCATGTCTATAAAACTATTGTACATGGCTCAGTATAATAAATCCCTCCTTAGTCCAGAAATCCTTTTTTATGCAGCTAGTTTCGTAGAAATGTGAGATTACTTGCTTGGGAAAGGATTGGCAAACGGTGAGAGGTCATTTACGAAAGTGAAGTACCAGTTATTCCAATAGTTCTATATTCAGTTCAGATCCATTGCAATGCAAGTGATTTAAGTTTATGGGAAACTATATAGGCATTGGACTCTAGTGTAAACACAGAATTGCAATGCAATGGAAAATTGGCCCACTCTTTCAGAGAAAAAACATGTAAACTGAATGTCCCATTCCAATGTGTTTGTGTCTAGGTGGAGTTTCTTCAGTCTATTACTGGCCAATGGCTCCTGAAAAAAAGGACAATGCTGATGGTCCAACAGTAGTTAGTCCTGAGGTTAAGGAAGATGTTCAGCAAGCTGACCATATGTTTCTTAGAAGTCACATGAACAGCAGTATGCTCTTACCCATGACAAGCTTTGAAACTGTGAAAATTATTTCTTACGGGAACATTTAGAACTTGAAGAAGAATTACCAAAGAAAGATGTTCATCATCATGCATTGCAACTTTGTTATTTTTTAGCAGCAAGATCTGGTAAGTTAGCATGTGAATATATAAAGAATAGTAATGAAATATAAATCATGGATTACTGTGGAGGGTTTTTTTAATTTTTATTGTAATTGATTCTTTCAGGTAGTGCAAAGAGTAAATATTTTACAGCATATGTAGGTATCAGAGAAATTGGCAGACTTTCCTAACATAACTACTATTTTGCATTAGTGTTTTTTATTACATGTGGGTGGGGGAAAGAATATTCTAACTATAAATAAAAGCATTCATAGTATATTGTTGATGTACGGAGATGAACCTATAGTGAGTCTTGTCAGCGGAGGATCTTGATATATTCATAACTTTTTATATTCTGTTAGCAGGATTTTGTATTAAGTTAATACTCTGCAATTACTAATCAAAGGGTAAGTCGGATTTGAAGTTGCTGTGTACGTCTGAAATCTGACATTTGTAGTACTTGATAGTAGTTATGCCTCGTTGTGATACTGTGTATGAGTATCTGCCAAGAACCGAATAATGTATATGCATGGAGGGATTCCTGCAGAATATAAGCAGTCACTTGTGCCTTCCGTTTCTTTAATGATTTAAAGCACTACTGAGTAATCTATGAAATATGTTTTTAAGTATGAAAAAATTATGGTTTTGAGTGACATGAAAATCTTTCTTCTAGAAGATGATCCAAACCAAGATGTGGGGTGTACAGTCTACAGTCAGGATGGGTATTTTGTAAGTAGACTGAACTCTCCAACACTTGTAAAATTTCTATTCAGTGCTCCAAGCGGTATGGTTTATTTAAGCCAATGTAGACATCTGCAGGGTAAATGTCCACTTCTGAGCTATAGGCTCTGGCTCTCCTTTATAATCAGTGGAGATCTAGAGTGTCATTCATCCCAGTCCAGAGTCTGGACTAGGCCAGGTAGACCTGTTTTTATCCCTTGAATACAAAGGAAGTCTAGGATGACTAGTTTAGGTGCAGATGTATAAAGAAGTTAAGGGATATGAATTTCACTCATTAACACATTCTCCCACAAAAAATATACTAATAGTAATGATAGTATTTTATCATTTAACTTTAAAAAAAAAAAATCCTTGAGGCCCACTAGAAAGAGGTATCGTAAGTTTCTTGCAAAGGTAGAGAGGCAAAAAGATAGTAATGGAATTGATGTAGAAAATAACCTCACTGAATGCAAAAGCCAAATTAGCTCTTGACTTTGTTGAAGGGGGATAACATGATGAATGGTAAGATGCTCATGGCAAAGTGTTAAAGCTGATAAAATATCTGATATAGATAGCTATAAAAGCTAACTTCTAGAAACATATAGACAGCATATATTTAGGTTTTGAAGCTGTATCTGTGGATGGTTAAAATGTTGCTGCTGTTTGGAATGATCTGTTAGATTTTGATTATTTTATTTTATTTGTTTTTTTAACAGTTTGGGGCAGGTTATAATGGATACCCCATTGGGATATTATATGCAAACTTGCCCAGGGCGGGGAGAGAAAACAAGAGGGATGGACTTGCAAAACGGGAATTTGTTCTCCATGCCGAAGCAAATGCTCTTCTATACAGGTTATTGTTACAAATCTAGTAATGGTGTGACTTCACATCTCTATGACAATAGATGGAAATAGTGTGTAGTGTGAATACAATTGTAGTCAGTGAGTAATCATGGATTTTCTCTTTGACCTTTCCATCTGTTCTTCACTCATTAATCATTGCAGAGACTTAATGTTTTTTGACTCTGAGCTTATGATCAACATTTTAATGTGTGTGTTTCCTCTTCTCCACATCCAGAAAGTTGTGGTACCACCTTGTATTCCTACACTGTCAAAATAATCACCCAGTCTCATTGTGATGAAGCTCTAAACAGTTCTTGAAAGACAGTCTGCAGCATTCTGCCTGGCACTCTTTTTTTGGTGATCCTTAGGCTAGCAAGAGTAGTCTCAAGTCAGCCACATCCCATGCGACTCTAGCTGTCAATAGTTGAAGAATCACTAGTCTGTAAAACTATGTGGTTCATAATTGTGCAAGTATGGATATTTTTCAGATCAAAGGCCCAAATAGAGGAGACTGGTGTTCTTTACTGCACCAGATCTCCCTGTTATGAATGTCTGAACTTTATGAAGACTGTGAAAATCAAGACATTTCATTGCATAAGAGAATCATCCAAACAAAGTGAAGAAGTATGTTTATATAATATAACTCATTTATTGTCATAATGTGATTATATGTTTGGGGATGGGGGGGGGTCTCTTTATTGAATTACAGACAAAGCCATCATGTCTACTTTTCTGTATAGGAGAGGAACTATAGCAGATCATAACCTATGAGATGCTTCACTCTTTGTAGTCATATACAGCTAAAATTTTATGGCTTGCTCTCTGCTTTGGAAATCTCTACACTGTAGAGTCAGGAAAGGAACAAGTTACGTATTTTAATATCTTGTACTGATGAATTCCATCCTCCTGTTTATCTAAGTCTATATGGCAGAACTCTGGAGTGCTCCCTAATTGTGCATCTGGATGCTTATTCTGGCTGTGCTCAAGCTCTTGCAATGATGAGGCCTAGATATGTGTTTTGGTTGCAGTAGGCAGGAAATCTGGACATAGATGCTGAGGGGAGCTGGGGCATGCTTCATTAAGACCTCTGATATAAAAGAGTACCTCTGTTCTGCATTGCACACACTTAACTTTTAATCTCTCAGGGCAAATACAACTCTTCTAAGTCTCACATTCTCATGTTTGAAGTGTCTGATGAGTTTGGTCTCACTGTTTACAGATCTGTGCCAAACAAGGTGTTTTGAGATTCATCACAAGATTTCAACCTTTCTTTAGTGGAAAGAACAAGTATTTTCTGAGTTTGCAAAGGAGTATTATTCCTTTCAGGGAATTCCCACAATTACTTAACAGAGTTTACTTGGATGTAATTGAAATCAAATAATTTGTGTGGCTCTGGAAAAATCTTTCTGAAGGAAAAGGTCTCAGTCTTGGTTCAGGCCCAAGTATTCAGGTAGTTCCTGGGTTCAAGATTGAATTCTACCCCTATGAAGACCATGTCCAAGGCATTCAAAGTCTTCTTTGCCTTTTTTCTTTACTGCCAAGATTTGTGTCCAATGCCATGTCCCTGAGACCAGATCCTTCCCTTCTGCTCAGCACTGGTGAGGAACAGTGTGTCCAGTTCTGATCTCCCCAGTATGAGAAAGATATGGATATGAGAGTGAGCCCTGCTAAAGGCCATGAAGGTGATTGGAAGCATTTTTCCTATGAGAAGAGGCTGAGAGAGATGAGAGTGATCAGCCTGGAGAAGAGAAAGCTCAGATGGGATCTTATCCATGTGTATAAATACCTGATGAGAGGCAGTAAAGAAGACAGATCTAGACCCTTCTCAGCGGTGCTCAGTGGTAGGAAAAGAGGCACTGGACACAATTTGAAAGAATGGAAATTGCACTAAAATGTAAGAATAAGACTTTTTGCTGTGAGGGTAATCAGCACTGGAACAGGTTGCTGAGAGTGGTTGTGGAGATATTAATCCTTGGAGATATTAAAAACCCGGGTGGATGAAATGCTGGGGTCTGAACCCCGAGCCCTGAATTAAGGTTGACATATGGGTGATTCCCACAGCCCTTCATAAAGAGGTGGTGAGTTTGCCTTATAGCTTCCCCCCAGGGTGCGGCTGGCCCTCCAGGGAGAGCCACAAGGGAAATGAGCCCCAGGGGTCCTGCATGAAGTAACCAAAGGTCAGGTGTCCTGCTTAGGCATAAAAACTGGGACCACTTGCAGGAAGGGTGAGAGTCTATTTGTGAGGTTGGGGAAGGACCACCTGACTCTTCCCTGGAACTGGGTCCTGGTCAGCTTGGACCTTTGCAAACATGGGCTAGGGGAGAAAAATATGTATCTACATTTATCTTATATGATTAACTTGTTGGCTTGGTTGTCTCCTATTCCATTTATAGGAAACTTCAGTTCTTTATTTGTTCCACCTATAGATGGTTGTGCGGTATCGTTGTTGGGGTCATGCGGGGTGATGTTAATCACTTGTGAACTAATTGACTTATTTGTACCACCGGCGATCATCCATGTAGTGACCTTTCTATATTCAATACAGTTGATTTACTGGTTTGTCTTCTGCTTGCTGTGTCATTTATGCTAGGTCTAGTCATTGGCAAAACAATGGACAAAGCCCCAAGAGATCTGCTCTAGTTCACTCTGCCTTGAGCAGTGGGTCTGGACTGGAGGCCTTCAGAGGTGGCTCCCAACATGAGGGATTCTGCAAGTGCCTGGTTTATTTGTTTGCTTTTAAGTTTCTTGGTTTGGTTTTTGTTCTCTTTTAGGCTCATGTAGTTGATTTAAGGAAAAACTTTGACTGCCATGAGGTAGGTTTGCATATTAGATTAGACTCGGGGTTGTATTACTAAAAAGTATTTTTCAGTATTCATTGAAAAAAACCACAGAATAGTTTGCTTTGCTATGTGTCATCCTTCTGTCTTGCCTTCTTTATTTGTTTGTGTTTTTTTTTCTGTTGCTTTTGAGAAGAACATTTTCATTAGATAAATAAATTAGGTTAGTTCATTAAAATATTTTGAGTGTTCATGAAACATTTGATGATATGTAAATATGTATTCACCTTAATATATACATAAGAGCTTTTTAGTCATTAATTTCAAATTCAGCAGTAATTTTGGGAGCCAGTCATTCCTGGATGTAATAAAAAATAATTAATCAGGTAGAAGACATGTCAGAAGTGGAAGCAAACGACGTAGGAAAATATTTCTTTCCTTTTTGAGATCCATCAGCTGTATCTGATGGAGGTAAAGCAGCCTGAGTTGGGAAAATAAGGAACTGGAACATGCAAGACTACTGATGAACTGGATAAATGTTTAGAGGAGAGGAGGCTATATAATTGGCTTTTATCTTACTCTATAGAACAAGAGCTTTAGAACTAGGATAGACAAGAATGACTTCAAGGACCCATGTTTGTCCAGTGGTCCAAGAAATATTAATGATAGATTGATTTATAGCTGTTACATATAAATTCAGATTTGAGCAAACAAATTGTGAAAATTATTAAATAAATGTTCACTTATGCTTTAAATAAGTTTACTGGGTTTTGTTTGTTTGTTTTCCAGTGGAAGCAGTGCAAAACTCAAGGTACGGCAGGTATGGTTAAGGTTAATTTCCTTGTCCTTTTGTACTGTTCTATTTGGCTTGTTCTGGTATCACTCAGTGTTTAAATTCAGAAGCACAGTGTATTAATGAGTATTTTTCTTTAAAGCCCTTTTTGTCGCGTGTTATAAATACAACAAAATCTGGTTATACATTAAAGGTAGTTACTGTGGGCTGAATTGCATTACTCTTAAATTAGTTCTCCTTGTTCCAACAGTCCTTTGGAACTGTGCATTATAAATATCTCTACTCTGCAGATTCCACATCTGCTACAATACATATGAATATGCAGAAGACAGAATTATATAGAAATGTTGTCCTTTATATAAAGAATTATACAGAATTATATACAATACATACAGAATTATATAGAAATGTTGCCTTAACTGCTTACCATTGGAAAGACAGAGGTATAACATACGAAGTTTCTAGGGTAAATGATTTCTGCTCTCTCTTTAGTTATTTTTTTTTATTTTCCCCAAATGACTGATTAGCATCCTTCATGATAGCTTTCTTATTTCAAGCCTTTTATCTGAATTCCTTCTAGCCTTAAATGGATATGTCCAAATCTTTGGAGGTACTAGGCTTGAGTCTTCTCCCCATGCCACTGGCTTTATGCTGTTCTGAGTTATGCCAGTTAGGAATTTGGGCCACCTACCACAGAATAATGTCATTAATACTGCAATTTTCTCAAATAACTTATAATTTTATTTAGACTAGACAACCAGTAAAAAGTAACAGAAGTTTTAAAGAACACTGTACAACATTTTGAGAATACACAAGAACTTGTATACTTCTTGCTTGGTTTAAGCAAAAACAAACTTAAATCTGAACTAAGATTTTGAAATCTTAATGACTTAAAAGCTAAAGCACCATTACTCATATAGAGGAAGAGCAGAGATTTGAAATCAAATCAAGAATTGGAACAAAACTGAAATTAGAAGATAGAAATTAAAAAGTTGCTGGCCACATCTTCTTGGAGTGTGAAGATACAATGGATAAGTGAGTTGGGGAAAACTACATTAACTGAATAGGAGTAAGGGACAGATTATTTTAAATTCGAGGAGAACAGTATCTACATGCAATAGAATGAAATTAGGCTATTGGGAAGAGTGAGAATCAGGATGATGAAGTTTACATAAGGAGGATGACAGGATGGCAGAAATGAATAAGCTGAGACTCATTATCAAAGAGAAGAAGAGGCAGTCCTGAGTGTGAAAGCAAAGGGAGAAAGGAGACACTGTAGGTATTGTCCGTTCTGTACGTGAGGGAAGCATTATGGATTTGTAGCTTAAAAAGGTGGCAATCATAATTAAAAAAAACCCAAAACAACAAAACCCCAACTCAACCCCCTTGTCACCACTACAATCATTGGAGAGCCATATTTATTTCTATGTGAAATTCAGTTAACTGTTTTTTATACATGGGCAATTCCCATTCATTTTAATATAATTTCTTTCTGACTAAAGTATCAGAGCCTGGACTTTGGTGTCCTGACTGCCAAACTGTGTCCTAAACCAATCATGGCTTCTGAGACACCAAAGTCTGTCAGTGTTGATAATGAGAGGAGGAGGGCTGATACACTGCTACACTTCATCTACAATCTACATGTCTTTTCATGTCTGTCATCTACAATCTCTTTTTGTGTGTTATTCCTAATCCAACCTTTTTTTTTTTTTTCTGTCTTCAAGTACCCAATGATTCAAAAGACAATGAAGAAACAGATGGAATGAATGATGAAGGTAAAGTGAAATAAATTTAGTAAACTTTTCACTAATCATCATAGCTTTTGATTTCCCTAATTTCATTTCCTTAAACAGGGTTGAATAAATGTAACTGTCCTGAAAGCAGTGAGCTGGATATTACACAGCACAGACTGCTGATATCAAACTTCTGACATGTCTCCCCTGGCAGCATGTTTGTCTTTAATTTTACTTAAAGTAAAATTAAAATTATTGTATCCATTTTTGTTTTTCAGTCTTACCTAATGTTATTGAAATCTTAGCAAAAAATATATAAAGGGCAGGTTTTGTACTATGATAGTTGAAAGGTATACATTTTGAAGAAGAGTATTACACAGGGGACTAGAGTTGACCATTCCAGATATTGAATATTCACATACTGTTTCTTTCTTCTTGAAGTCAATTCCCTATGTCAGCAGAAAAGAGTAGATAGCATAACAAAAAGCCAGGAGAAAAAAAAAAAAAAAAGATCCAGAATACCTCTGCAGTCCATCAAGCAAAAGCTCTTGGGTTGATCGTTACCATTTGCCTCAAAGGAGTGGGTAAATTGCAAACATAAGGTTCTTCATAGGGTAACTGCCTCATTAAACTCAGATACATTATTAAGACATTATTCTTTCTCCAACTTTTCACCTAGGACTTGAGAGCTAGAAAATTATCCTTTCTATCTTATTACCAGTAATTATTTACTAATTTTATGTCATTGCCTACATTTTCCCAAGACTGTCTGGAATAGCTTTTCTGTCCATTGTTTCTTTCTAGCTCCTCCTGCTCCTCACCTGAAGAAAGAAGACCTGTGCATCTTTTTAGCAGTGCATATGGAAAATTCACCATGTCAATCACTGGAAACTGTGAGTTAAGTCAGCTCAAGCATACTTATTATCAAGGCTAAAAAAGCCATAGTGTCAAACAGGGTCTTGATTTAAAAGTTACTGACTTGGTGTTGCAGGTAAAATAGTCTTAATTTGGGAAAATTTTATTTAAATCAGTTTATCACCAATAAATACAAACTGTTGTTCACTGAATTGGGTATTGATGGAAAGAAGAAGAGAACATGAAGAGTTAAATACCAAAGTAAGCGTCTTTCCTTCGTTTTTGTTCCAGATTCAACTTAAGCCAAACACCTACCTTCCCACTCTAAGTTACTCTCAGTCAGTTCCAGTTCTTTCTGTGAGGCGACAGGTGCAGCAGGAGACTGGGGCTGTGTGCACGATGGTTTATCTGCAGCTCCTCTGCCCTTTTTCCCAGTTTTCCTCTTGCTCCTCCATGCTTCCTACTGGCCCTGCCCTGGCACGGGTTGTCTGCTGGCTGTGGTCCCTCAGGAGTGTCTCTGCTCCAGTGTGGGTCGCTTGTGGGCCACAGTCCCACAGTTAGGACTTTAACCTATTGTATGCTTAGATGCTAACAATTTTTGGTAAATCAAAGCTGTTTCAAGTTTTGAAACTACCTAGATGTCTGATGGTTCCTACTGTGAGTATCTTTTGAACAGTGTTGGCATTTATTTGAAACAACTACATCTTGTCACTCCTTTCTCCTGTTTTGGTAGTCTGCAGTAGAACAGCTGTTGGGATTTTCCTCTCCCTTCTTTTAAAAATTATTTTACAAAGTTTCCAAAGGTCTGTTTACCCCCTTCCCCTTTCTGGATTCCAGTCAAAGTATTTTAGCTGTTGATCTAGAATGAAACAATTATGTGCTATAGACACACCAGAACTGACTGAACATCCACACGAATCAGCATGTTTCTAGACTGCTTGGTCCCTACCCCTTTGCAACAACTGCCGTTCTTTTTCTGCAGGATCCTTTGATTGCTATTACTTAACCACGCAGATAATGTGTAGGTAATATAGTGAACGGCTGTACATTCATTTGCATATGTGTACATTCATTTGTGTATGTGTATGCAGCATTGCAAAACTGGAGTTGTCATCTGTGAAGCAAGCAAGCCAAAAAGGATTATTGCCCTGGGCTGCTCAACAGAGGAACTTCATGCTGTACCACAAGTGCTGTTGCGGTTTCCTAACTCACTGAAAGGCTGTGAAGTTTACATGTCTCAGATGCCTTGCAATTCTTGTGCAAAATTGCTGGTTCAAGGTCAGTATCAGAACTGAAATATCTCCTAGACTAAGATTACACCTGTGGCATACATAGTCAGGCTGGTTATTTCTCTTCCTCTTCATTTTCTTAGATATTGCTCTCTGCATTTTTACCCAGTTCTGTATGAATCATTCAGATCACTGTCAGAAGCTGATGTATGTAAATATCTTATACAATAGGTAGCTGTGATTATTAGAGACTGTTAAAATGTGATTCATAATGTCATTGTACAAATAGTTGGCATTTACTATCACAAGGATAATGAAGAATGCAAGCCATTAGGTGAAAAAATTGCTGCCAGAACTTGTAGAGATACCTGTTAAATGAGACAAAAAAAAAAAAAAAAAGGAGTGGTGCCAAGGGATGTGGAAATCTTAGAAAAATAATTCATGTATAATCAGCTGCCCAAAATAAACATAAAGAAAGCAGTCATTACCACTTAAGTTATTTATCAGACAAGAAATGTACCTCCTATATTAGTACTCAGAATAACAAGGAAAGTAGATTTTTTGCAGACAAGTTAATCTCTGGTACTTCACAAATGATAGTGCACTACCTATGTGTTGAATTTTCTGGTTTTTCTATATGCTTAACTGATAGAGATATTTTTCCTCCACAATTTCTTCAATAACTTCCTGAATCTTTTTTAAATAATCTCCTTGTTTTGGAAGTTTTTTTACTATTTGGTAAATATAAGAAGAGACCCAAGTTTAATCATCTGGAGGGGAAAACAAAGTAATTAATTGTATATAAAGTTTCCCTTTTAACTACAAAAATCATATGTTTAAAATATTTTTAATTTTATTTTACTAATGTGGGGAAAAGCTGCAGCTTACTTAAGTATATTCTGTATCACTGTATGTTTATTAATGGAAAAAAATGACCACTAGTATGTTTCATATTTAATATTAATCTTGCGTATGTATTTTCTTTATTCAGCACAAGCCTCACAAGTGTATTACTGGCCAAATATTGAAGTTAACTCAAAGGACCGTCTGCAGAACAGCGCTAATGCCATCTTTACAGAAAGCTATGTTGTTGCAGCAGTGTATGTGCCAACAATAACCAAACAGAGACTGATGCAAATACATAATTCAAAAAAAAGACCATCTTCTGGTGGTGCTCTAAGCCTAATCTCTATTTGACAGTTACGTTGAGAGTGATTTAGGGCTCTTAAACTTGGGACACGTGAAAGGTGAGCTAAAGGAAAAATACATAGAAAATCTTAATAGAGCAAAGGATTGTTTTGAAACTCTGGCAAGTTGCAAAGATGAAGAATTAATAATCTTAGAAGAGAGGAAATACACTGTAAAGAATAATCCTAAATACACCCATGCGCTGCAGCTCTGTGATTTGTTAGCATCCAGAAGTGGTAACTAAATGTAATATTACTAGATTTAGCTCAGTAATTCACTCAGTGTAAAAAAATCCTACATAATTGTTAGTCATATTCCTGGAGATGTAATATACTGGGGAGGGAGGGGAAGGGGAGAATATTACACTGCATTCTGTTAGGTGATTCATGAAACTCTGTGTATCTATCCAACTTTAGTGTCAGAGTGATATTTCCTATGTTATAAAATTAATTCAGGTTGCATAATTTTACAAAACATATTCAGGTTATCTGAAGAAGGCTGGTAGTGCAAATTGGGCAAAAATCTCCCTAAGAAAAAAGTAGAGTGTATCATTACTATCAGCTGGAGCTTTCTTTGCTGAAGGGGGGAATTGCTCTGACACGAGCCCCAGTGCTGAGTAAAACCCAGAGAAATGCAGTACAGTTCAGCTGGGGGCTTTTTCTGTACTGCTAGCTAAAGTGGAGGAAGAGGAGGAATGTGCTTCTCCTGTCTTCCTCACTAGGTGGGGATTTCTAGCTCCTTAGGCTGATTACAAGAGACTGTGGTTGGGGCCAGTTTCTCCATGGCATCAAATGGCAAATAGTCAGTTCCAATGTTTTGTTTTGTTTTGTTTTGTTTCGTTTTGGTTTTTTGTGAGCTTTCCTGTTTTTGTGTTAAAGGTTTGCAGAACTGAAGCAGCATTGCTACAATAGGTAAAAAGAGAACAAAAATGGATGTAATTATCTGTTACTTTCTCATGTTGCCCAGTAGGCTGGCTGGTTGTGGTTTGTTACACTGGTTACATTAAGCTGGTTTCTGTTCAGTCCTACCTGTGTGCTGAGAGTCGGGTCCACTCAGCAGCACGGCAGATATTTTCCACTTTATCCCAAATCCCTATTACTATTTCCCAATGCTTTTCCTATGGTTAGCTAAATGCATTTGGGTGCTTTATGGAAGAGAAAGCATTGCAGAATTTGACTGATTTCAGTCATTGTAAGAATTGCTTTTTGCTCATAGATAAAAAAGTGAAGTCTTATGGGTCCAACCCGTATCTCAGGCAGTCTGTCAGCATCATGCCAACACCAGCTCCCCTGGGTCACCAGAAAGTGGAAAGTTTCTAGCTTGCCTCTCCCGTTCCCACAAAACACAATTTTTGAGGTTTGTTTCCTCTTGCGAGTGGGAAGAGGTAGGGAGAGATCCTGAGAAGTAGATTGCATGTACCTGAGCCTTGAGAAATGTCTAACAGAACTTGCTGTTCAGGCAGAGAATGCAGTTTTTAAACTCCTCCTGAGCTGCAAGGATAGAAAGCAAGCTAGCCTCAGTAGTAGGGAGAGTCAGTGGTTTTGGTACTTCTACACAAAAGCACTAGATAAGGGAACTGAGATGGACTACAGGAGACAGCCAGCTACGAGGACTGGAGGCAAGGGCATTGGTTAGCCTCATGTCTGGTGAGCTGTCTTGTCAGCAGGTCACCTGGTTCGAAATTTTCTGGGGTTAGTCAAGCAAGGAACAGCAAATTTTGTCTCAACAGGTGTGTTCTGCATCTCTCTGGCCCAGGTGGCATAAGTTAGGAATGTCATACCTTTTGACCAGCAGGTTTCTTGTAACATCATAGTATGAGTTTATAACTGTGATTATTTAACTGTTTATCCTCAGACAATAATAATGGAGTGGGGAAAGTGATTTACAAGGAAGACAACATTGTAAGTAAAGGTTTATGTGGTCTAGGAAATTTTGCCCTTCTTACAAAAAAGTCTAATTGTGCCTTATTGTTGTATGAAAACAATGCTTGTGAGATTGCTATCTTATCAGAAATGTTTAAAAAAAAGCCCATTTCTGCCATAATATACTTTAAATTTGCTAGGTTTGTGTTTATGCATGTAAGTGAGGAAGCTAACTTGAATCATGTGGACTCTCTTAAATGTTAGTGGAGCTGCAGTGATGTATACAAACCTTTTGTGAAAAAAAGGTTTATGTTCCCTAACTCAGTCACAGAACATTAAGATGATGGATTAATATATAGTCATCAGCTGAACGAGGTGAAGTCTCATGTTTGCTAAACTTTAAAGTAGTAGGCTGATATCTCTGACGTTGTTACTGTTATGATATTGAAATGCCATGCTTATTTTTATGTATTTCCAAAAGGGACATGGTTAAGAATATGTAGCTAACATTTTCCAAATCTTTTTTTTGATGACTTTGTGTATGGCAGCCTTTTTTGTTATTTTTTTCTTCCTAATCAACTTTGCCTTTGATTTTTTTTTTTATAAGCAGTGTGTTTCATATTCACAGGAAAATGTATTTCTGGAAACAGAGACAGATTATCCTTTTGGTGAAAAAATACTAATGATTTTCTGAAACTTCACACAAATACATGATTAGAATCCCAAATCAATAATTTCAAATTGAGATCTGCATAAACATTACCAAACAGCATCACACAAGAACTCTCCAGAAATCAACAGCTTTTAAGAGTTGGATAAGACTGTAGATAACTAAAGGTACCAGAACAACACCACCTTTTGTTTCTCTCTGTGTTGTTTCTTTCTAGGTTGCCCTGGGCTACAGCGGATACCCAAAAGGTGCAACAAACTGTTTACTTTGCAAGAAGGCAGATGTTGATTTTGATGAGCATGCAATTGTGTGTGCAGAAGCTAATGCAATTATTATGAGGTAGGACCTCATTAAATATTTTGAAGGAATTAAAAAAAAAGGGTCTTGGTGTTGGATTCTTTGTTAATGAAGAAATGTCTCCATTTAATCTACCATGGGAATTTCCAAAGTGTAGAAAGCAGAAGCAATGCTACATAGCATAAAAAGGAATTTAGTCTTAAAAGGTACTGTGTACAATTTTTTTTCACAGAGATTCTAAGTCCATGTGATCTTATATTCTAATACACCTAGCAAACTTCTGTGGCAGGATCTCAGGGTTTCCTTCTAGTCCCCTGTCTCTGACCTCAAGTAAGTCCAGTTTCCATGGTGTCCTGGTTCCGTGTAA
>NW_008580679.1:42734-51555 GCF_000691845.1 Merops nubicus | reverse complement strand
TTATAATATATAATACAATATATAAAAATATAAAAATTAACTCCTCTTGAGTGTTGTGCTGAAGCCCACAAGCTCTGTTGCTACGCTGGGCAAGGCCTTGCCCAGCACTTACATCCCATCAACAGATAGCCCAGGGATTCCTTACCCCAAATCCCTACTGTACACATTTCCCTGAAATACAAAGTGTGTTTTATCTGAACAAGCTGCTCACCCACAGTGGTCATTTATTTTCCTTTTAAAACAAAAAACTCCTTCCTCTGCCTGACCACTTTCCATCGTCAAACAAGGCAAGGTGATACCCAATTTACTACAGAACTGATAAGCCTGTCTTGCAGTGTAAGGTATTTGAGTATTGATAGTGAGGTGCAGCTTAACAGCTGATGACTCAAGTAGCCAGAGTTTCTGTATTTTATAGGTACTTATTGATACAGGAAAGTTAATTGTAGAAGATACTGCAGAACACAACATACTACATCTCCATGTTCAGACTGCAATCGTAAGTAAAAAGCACATTAATCCAAGGAGCTGGAATAGATCTGGTACTTACAAATCATAATGCTCCTGGGAGCATTATGTTACATCTATAGGAGTGTGGAGATACTGAAATGAAAAATGGCCATGTGTTACTATAGAATTGTATGTCAGCACCATTGACTAATTACCCAAATTGTATGAGAGTTGGCAAGACAAACGTAATAAAGATCAATGTGAAAGTAGCATTTAGAAGCTCATCCTCCACAAGGAGGACACAATATAGCCAGGATCTTTTTCTGAGTCCCCTTTTACCCCCTCTAGCCTTGGGGTTCTGGCTTATCCCTGTGCAATCAATATACTTGTTAAGATTAGCAGATGGTAGCTTTTTTTGATGTCACATGACTGTTTTCGTTGCTTCTTTAATTTGGGCCGATCCCCCTTATTAAGGATTTTATTGTCTGCTCTTTCAGGGATCATAATGAGTAAAGGAAGGAATTGCAATGATTAGTAAAGCACGTCTGTGTGTGGGCATACAGCTGCCTTGAAAAGCAGCACCATGGTAGAACTTCCACTTTATAATTAATTTCAGCCTTAAATTCCTGTGTGATTTATCCTCTGAAAGAGAGCGTGTAATTACACACCTTGTACCAGTGTTGATACCAAGTAACGCTGACACAATTGGAGCAATTGGAATTTCCTCTTTCAGATTTGAATATATGGAAAACAGCATCACAGGCACATCTTTGTTTCATCTTTCTGTAATGTCCCCTGTCCCGTGGTATGCAATTCCGCGCCCGGCATCCGAGCTCACGGCTTTCACCATCCTCTCCTCCACGTGGAGGCTGCCTCTCTGGAGACATTTGATACACACCTTAAGAGCCAGTTTCTAAAGAGGCCGTTCACACGGAGCAGCGCCTTCCTGCACCAGTAGGTTCACTGAAAGCTGGATTCACTGCGTCCCACGGCAACGTGCCCGTACAGCGCCGAGAGGCAGTGGCGATTGGGCAAGCGCATTTCGGCTCGTGGCCTGGATTTCAGCTGGGGTGAACCGGCACGCCCAGGCCGAGTCAGGGATGGATTGAGGCCGCTCCGCATCGCACCGGCCAGGAGCCCCCAGAATGCTTCGGCGTTTCGGGATTTTCTTCTTTACGAAGTGTAATGAGTATTGGAGGAAATACCTTAAGAACCTGTGTGTAAGACTGACTTGCTTTTATTGCCTCACAATGGCTTAATAACCACATTTAAAGAAAACCTCTATTTACGAAGTATATAGGCTCAAGACCATGTTGTGCTCAACCCTCTTTCCATGTCACAAATATTGATCTCTCTTCTTTTCAGACTCACAGCACTGATTATGTCAAGGGTATAGACTGAGCTTTGTCTGTTAGTTTATCTGTTACCGATGACACAGAGGATTTTCTATGAACAACATACCCTTCTCAACGTGGAGAGGAAAAAATATAGGTTAAATGTACAATTTTCTGTGCTTGAATATACTTTTCCTCGCAGTGATTTGCTGTAGAAGAATACACGTGTTCGCAGCAACGAACTGCCGCTTTATGCATGTGGTTTTACATATCTAAGCCCACAAAAGACAAGTGACTCTACTACTTACTTCATCTGCTTTCTGCAGGACTTGCGTCTTTATTTATGCGTTGCTGTTAAGGGGATGGATCTGCACTGGTTTTGCCGTTTGAGAATAAGACCTATTTGCAAAAGCAACATTGTTTTGTTAGAAAGCGTCTTGGAAACTGGGGGAAAATCTTTCCTAATCTCGCACTGAAGCACATGGCACTGTTGCACATGCACACAAAGTAAGAGAAAGCAGCATTTTCATAACTTCTTGGGAAAATCAGCCAGCATTTTTGAGAACAGCATGACTGCACATGTCAGCATGTGTATAAGACAAGTTTTTATATACAGCAAGCTTTCACTGCACAGCAGGAGAGATGCTCAGGAAATAGACTCAAAAGATCAGAGGCCTAATTGCAGGGCAGCTCATGTGACAGCATTTTCATTTGAACCACAGAATATTAGTATTAAGTATGAGAATGGTAAATGGTAGAAAGCATGGGGCTCACATTTGAGCACAAACGCCCTAAGAAGGAAATATATTTACCCCTAATTACATAGTCTGGAGGAAATGGAATAAGGAAAACCTTGAGCCAAACTCACTCCATCTAAAGGTCAGTTTCAAATGTGCCAGGTAGGTGAGGGATGAATGAGGTCAGATGTTCTTAAATAACCAGCCTTTCCTAGAAACCGTGTGAGTTCAAAATGCTGCCCCCAAGGCCAAAAGTGGCTGATGTCTCTTCCTGTAAATGTAGAGTGAGGTCAAAGCTAACAGACAACACAGATGTCTTGCTGTTTAAAAAAAAAAAAAAAAACAATCCTCAGATGGGCTGATTTCTGAGCCAGCTTCTTGGGTCAGCATTAACTAGCAGTTTACAAGAAAAAAACAAAACAAAACAAAAACCAAACCCAAACAGTCAATTCTCATCCATCTCAATGTGTCTCAGAAGATGGACAGATTTGCCAGTTCATGATGGATTGCTCCCCTACAGGGCAGTTTTTAAAGCTTCATTCTTCTGGCTTGTATGACATTTCCATTACTCTCCCCTGGGCAAGTCCTGAATGGCTCAACACATCTCACTGGTAGGCAGAGCTCCATAATGCTCGGCTGGTGTTTTCCCTTTCCTAATTACAGCTCAGTGCTCCATGCAAAGTGATTTCTTAGCCTCCAAGGGGCTTGGAGCTTTTGTTTTCATTTGTGGAGTCTTTTCGTGGCTTCTGCCTTTACTTGATGCTCAACAGACCTGTGCAAGTGTTTTATTTGTACCCTTGCAAGGCTGTTATCAAACCAAGTCTCTCCCATATCACTGCTCACAGATCTAGCAATTGTTTCTCCCTGCTCCAAGTGATTTGTTAAGAATATGAGGAGGACTAAGGTGGAAGAAAAGGGTTTTCCCCACAGCATTGCAAGCAAGCTTGGAGAACAGCAGCCCCTTACCCATCAGCCCTGTGTGCCTCAGCACCTCTTCTGACTTCATGAAGTCATCTTTTCAACAGTATTTTTCATTCCCCAGGAAGATGAGTGTTATGCACTGGGAGAGAGGACACACGAGTAAGAAGTGTACTCTCTCTGATGGTTCACCACGTGCACTCATGGGTGCAGCACAGCCAGTGTAACAGAAATCGTTATGTGAAAGGGTTAACAGCCTGGTGGCCAGCCACGTGGCTCATCCACTCCATAGGTCTGCCCTGAGAGAGACATCCACCTTGGGACAGCAAAATGGCAGCGAGAACCAGCACTGTGGGGACTGCAGTGACTCTGCAGGCACTCACCAGCTCCTCTCAGGCTTTCACCACAGCAGTCAGCCCTGGCTGCGGGCTCTCCACCACAACCTTCCACCTCTCTGTCCCCCTCCATCTTCCTCCTGGATGGCTGGTGCTAGCATGGGGAAGACAAGAGGAAGCCAGTCTCCGCAGGAAGGGGAGACCTGCCTGGGGCTGGAGCAGAGCCAGGCCCTTAGGCCTGCACTAAAACCTAAACAATACAGGATGCAGCAGAGCCCTCTGCCTCCCACCTGCTCCATCTGGGAACCTCGGCAAGTAGCAGGCCCCAGCTACAGCGGCTTCCATCCCTGTGGCAGAGGGCGAGGGGATGAAAGCGGGGCAGGAGCAGAGGACAGGCTGGCTTGCAGGCTGCTTCCCAGGCTCACAACTCCAGCACTCGGCCGGCTGTGTTGGGAGTGGCGGCACTGAGCTGTGACTCGCCCTGCGCTCCAGGCCCATGCTGCAAATGGGACTTGGGCCATCTCCACACTCCATATTTTGGCTGCGACCAAGTGGTGACCGTCACCTGCACCTCAGTCATGTGCATGGGGCACCAGGGCACCCTCACCACCAGGGATGTGTCATTAGGAATGAGGGAGTAAACAGCAGTTCGCCCGAAACCAGCTTAGCCAGCTGAAACCAAATCTAGGAGAGAGGCACGGGTCCATGGTGTATTTGTTTGGCCTGGTAACAAGTGCTACATGGCAGCAGATGCACTTAGTGGAATTCCCCCATCCATGAGCATCATGGGACACTCCCATTACTGTTCTGATAATTACTGCTAATCATTAGTATTACTGAAGTGAGGGAAAAAAAACCAAACCTGTCGGGATCAGGCCTTTATTGTTCTTATTGTTCCGGCTGTTGTCATGTGGAGGTGATGAGACAGCCTGCCCCAGGGAACCTATAAACACAGATCCCCAATTCATCACTACTGTCATATTTCAAACTAGGACACTGTGGTCCACGATGAAACTGCCTTACAACTGGAGCAAAAATAAGCCCCAGAACTCCCTCCACCTCACATCGGCTTCAAGCCAGGCTCTTCACACCATAATCTCTGTCTGAGACACAGCTAGAAGGGAAAGAAGGCCATCGGGAATACTTTGGAGTCACAACACTCAACAAGATGTTCCCATTCTCTGTTTTCCCTGTCTGGGCCAAACCTGCTATAAAATTCCATGTTCTTTGATCTCCAGTGAATTTAATGCCACCAACTCCTGAAAGCCAAGCATGAGTCACGCGGAATGCGGAAACCTCTGGGGTTTGGTTGGGGAATGACCAAAATGATGCGAAATCATCTTCTAGTCACCTTCTCCTCCCATCCCTGGCCTGAACATCACCTCAGGCATCCAAGCCTCCCTAGACACCTTTGCTAGGTCACAGACTGAAGAAATGGATTAGTCAGCTTAGCCACGGACCAGATATCAACAGGAAGCCCCAGGGAAAGACTGTGGACCTCTATGGGTCTGAGAGGGGCAGAGCAGACAGCTCCAGCACAAGAGGAAACCATTTACCTGCAGTGTTGTTTTTTCCTCCCACACCTGCAGGTCTGGCTGATCTCAGCCATCGGAAACAGAGACAGACTTCAGTTTTCTGCTCAGAGCTGGTTGTTCCCCAGCCCATCTCAGGAGTGCAGTGCAGACTCCTCCCTGACTGAAAAACGAACAAAAAAACCCTCCAATGTTCAGACCCTGTGTGCTTCTTTCCTCTCTCAGCAAGGACTTGCGGGCTTGCCCAAGGGCCCAGGAGAGGCAAAGGCCAACTCCTGTCAGGAACTCATCCTTGCCTCTCCACCCATGGGTAGGGAGGGTGCTGGTCACCCACTATGTGCACGGCACATGAGGTGAGAGGAATCTGCAGCTGGATGTCCTGGAGGAGAGGTGCCAGCAGCTGGTCAGCTGGCTGTGGTACTTCTCAGATAACTCCTCTGCATGGTATAGGACACATCCACCCCCTCATCCTCATTTCTGCAGCTTCATGTTATTTAAGAGGTGCAGGAGGTTTCCTTTATGACACTCAAAACACAAGCATGTAAATCAAGTGGGACAGGACAAAGGCCAGGGCTGGGTTTAATTAGATTGGTGTCGGTTATTAAATTAAGAACAACACTAAGCTAAGGCTGGTAGCTCTTGATCAATGCTTTTGCAGCTGGGCTCACTGCCTTTCACACATGGAGAAAAAGGGCTGTGGAGAAGGGTTAATTAGCCAAAGCTGCCAAGCACAAGTTTGGTCTCTGAATCCAGTTAAACTCCTCAATAGCAACAGTCTCTCTGCAGGACTATCAGAAGAAACAGGCAACCCTGAAAACTACCTTTTTGTACGAGTCCAAGTACAGGCTGCACACCAGATGCGCAGGATGAGGCACTTTTGGCCACTGACTTGCAGCATGCCTGCAGCAGAGGTCACCCCTTCACACCTAACACACTCACGGTCCAGCTTAATCAACCCTGCCCAAACGGAGCACACGAGCAGCCTGACACCTGCCAAGACAAAGACCGGCCTGCTACCGCAGGAGACGGCCTGTCTCAGGTGACACAGGCCAGAGGCGCTCTTTGGTCTCCCATCACAGCTTCTCAATCCTTCTCCCATTCTCTTCTCTTAATGCTGCCCTTCGGGAACCAGGAAAAGGATTTCCGGGGAGGGCTGCTGTACACAAAGCTAATTACCCATCGTTCCAAACCAAGCACTTTAAAGGGCACACAGGTTAACTAAACTAAAAGAAAGAGGTCCCTGAGCAAGTCTCTTTCCGCTCTCTCCTAGAGCGTTCTTATGCAACGGGCTGTGCGCTGCTGTGAGCGTTTGATGGCATTGGGGCAACTTTGATGACCGTGTCACGTACCATCAGAGCTGCTGACTAAATTGCAAATGTTGGAATCGCCTTTTACGCAGATCTAAATAAGGTCAGAGCCTTTGGGCCGTGGCCTTCTATTGTTTACAGGGTTTTCATAAACAGGATGTTAACAATTGGTAAATATCCTGTTGGAAATGCCTCAGCTGTGCTTGTAAGCTCACAACTGACCAGTCTGACATATGTCCATCTGCAGTAAGCCTCCCTCTACTAAAACTTCACTAGTAACGTTGCACAACTTGCTACTGACCACAACGATTGCCTCTAATTGTACGTACCAATGCTTGTACTTCAGGGCTTCTACAAATTGTTTGTGGAGTTGGTACATCTTCAGAGAATTTCCCGGGGAAGTATAAATCAAATGAATAACACATTATTGCTGTCAGCATTTTCCACAGGCTTATGCTGCACAGTTCTCATTCAGGTAGAGAAAGCAAAGGAATTGCGCTGCTCTGTATTCTTGTTGCTACATCTTACCTAGAGGTAGGGGTTTTTCTCCTTCATATAAATTTCCACTTCAGCTGAATGAAGATGTGTGTACATAGACAAATCTAAAATTTTCTTGGAAATTCCTCCAGTACTGCAAAACAGGGTGTTTTGATGGCCAATGATTAGAAACCAGTCCATAATCCTGCAAATTTTCCACAGTAAATAAATAAAATAAACCCTTCCAAAAAGAAGTTGTTAACACTAACCACTCATGTTTTAGCAGTCCAACCCAGCACATATCCTCTCAGCAGAGTTAGAGAGAGGGACAAAGTTCCTTCTAAGCTAAATACTGTCTTAAAAGCCATGCACGCCTCCCCTGGCTGGCACATCTTTAACCAGCTAGGTACTTAGCTCTGGGGAATGGAGGAGTGGCCTTCACTCACAGAGAAGCTCCAGCTTAGAAGCTAACAGAAAGACCACAGTAAGAGCCCTTGGTGTAGGAGAAGTTGAAGCCCCAAGTTGTGTCACTCTTAATCCACATGTGAATAACCCACTACGGGGAGCACACTGATGTCATGTAGTCTGACAGCACGTCCTTAGCTCCAAAACAAGTGCCTTAAAGAACTGTAACTCCAGGCTACAGCTATGCTAGTGTAAGGTCAGATGCCAGTAAAGCACTCGAGAAGTAATAGTTGACCCAACCTTAAATACTATTTGGGCAGGTGAGGGAGTCCTTGTAAGAAAATATATTGTTGCTGTCTCCAAACATGTGGCATCTCAAAGAGATCTTGTCTCAGCTACTTGGTGACCTTTGAAGTTCAGAGCTATTTCTTAGCAAAACCCTGGGGTCTGCACATGACACAGATCCTAACACTGTCCCCATGGACTTTCATGGTTCTCTGAGTCAAGCTGGTTTCCCTCAGCTCCCACAGCCCTATCTCTGTGATACCCTGACCACAAAACATGTATGGCCTCCCATCCAAGATGCTATCTCCCACACAGAGATACTCAGTCAAGCCGTGCACTGCAGAAGGAGCTGTCTGTCCAAGCCCGTCCATCTTACTGCCCTTGTGAATGCAGCTGTGAAGGTGAAGATGGCACAGCTTACTACCCTGGCCTCTTTCGAAGGGCCATGAGAGCCCCTCAGCTGCATCTGTCCCTGGGCTGTGGTTGCATAGGATTCCTCAGGTTGTCACCTGCACCTCAGCCCTTCTCCCAGGCCCAATCCCCCTCAGCCACATCCAGCATTTGCTGCTTGGTCTGGGCAGAAAGGCACGTGTAGCCAAGACTGCCTGGCACAAAACACACACTGGCACCTGGTGGTCTTTTCTTTCTTAACAACAGTCCTCTGTATATACCAGAAAAAGGCACTAGACTTGCAAGTCTTGTTCATCCTGCACAAAACACCAGGGAGATTGAGATAAGCTTTCCTGCATTTCATGGCCTTCTCATCCTGCATCTCCTCCTCCTCTGCACACACAGTTCTCCCAGATTTGGTAAAAACGTTATGGGTCACATGCTGTGTCACAAGTGAGGAAAAACTAGAACATGTCTCATTTCAGCCTGATTCCCAGAATAACCTCAGCAAGGACAGGGTCACCAAAACCTTCTTAGACAGGATTCTATTTTCTTCTCCTCTCCTCCTACGCCAGTCACTTGGGTGAAAGGAACGGGAGGGCAGGAGAGACTGAGCCACCAATGCAGCTCTGGCTGCAAGAGCTGCCTTGGCTG
>NW_008580679.1:0-42720 GCF_000691845.1 Merops nubicus | reverse complement strand
TCCTGCTGCCACCACAAGTGGGAAATGTTGAGCCTCTTTTTCACACCTGTAACCCATCCCTGGCACCACCGGAACACAGACAACGCCATCTGAAAACACTGTTCCCTGTTAACGAAACGATCATAAATGCTTTCTTTAATTGAGAGCAACGCGGGAAAGGCGGCGCTGCCAGGTCCTGATGCCACTTGTTCTAAGGTAAATCCCTGTGTACTGCACTCTGAACTCAGCTGGGCTTCAGATTGCTCTGCAGATAAAGCAGGAGGAAACTATAACTTACACCCACTGCAAGGGTATCTACAGCTCAGGAATGAGATAACTAAATGCCCTCAAGGAGATATGAGAGGCATTTAAGGTATAAAAATTGCTTACCTTTCCCTTACCAGGTAGGCAGATAACACAAATGCCTCTGTTCAATAGTGCCTGAAAGTCTGATGCAAGCCCTCAACAGCAAAGGCAATTAAGGCTTGGAAGCACCCACGGTGCGAGGCCCTGCAACCCAGATGCCAGAACCTTCCCCACGAGCTCAGAAATAAGCGTCTCTGGAGAACGGCCTGAGCTGGCAGAGGTGCTGGGCAGCCTGGGCATGGGAGAGCAGGGGCTGGGGCTTCTGTGCAGGATACAGAGCCCGGGCATCCCACCAGGGCTCGCCCAGGTTACCGGGTGCTGGCCGCGTCCTGACTCTCAGTCACGTGGCTGCTGGGATACACACTGCTCACCGCACACCATCACAGGGTGGGAGCAATTTGCTTTACTGCTCCTGCCAAAAGCTTCTATTAGTGTATGTTATGACAGCTCCACAGAGGCAAAACATTCCTAAGCCCACTTTATTAAAATTAGTAACACCTGAAACTGTTGTTTGTGGATGGCAGGGCTGCAGGAGGCAAGCAGCAAAAGCCCAAGAAGGGGCAGAGAAGCCTCCACCTGGAGGGGAGCCCGCAGGCGATTCCAGCCGGCTGCCGCGTCCCCCCCGCGGGCGCTCCGACCCGTGCTGCCGGAGCACAGGCACCTGAGGCTGACCGAGGACGAAGATGTGACGGTGGCAGAACTGCCAGGTCATTATGCTCAAACGCGGCGACCGCTTTGTCCCTCGGGCCTATTCAGTCTGCAAACTGGGACATGCCAGAGGCCGTGCAAGGTGTTCTCAAGTGAATTAAGGCACCTCTGCTGCTTCCTCACCCTCAACACAGCCCAAATGAACTTGCGGCTCATATCTTGCATACAGGGAACCTGCTGATCTACAAAAGAGATGAGATTTAGGTCTACAGTTTGAAACAGACCCATGTTTAACCTCAACATTGACAACAGGCCTCCTGAAAAAGACACAAGCTTCTTTTGTACCACCCAGTTCCTGGCAATACATGGAAATCTTTGCCTGGATTTCTTTGGCAGTGACTTGCATTAAATCACACAGAACTGGAATTTTGTATTATTTCTATTAATTTTCATCTTTGCATTCTGCAAAGGACCATAAACCCTGGGGGAATTTAATGCCTGGAAAGGACTGGACTAAAGAACGTTGTGCAGAACGTGAAGACGTTTTCTCCTCCACACAGGGTCTTTGAACCCTCTAGTAATATTCAAAGCACGTTCACATTCACAAGTTGCTGTTGCTGAAGAGCACATTGGCCTGCCTCTCTTACCTTGCTCTTCTCATACGTCATGGTAGTTCTTACTAAAGGAAACATCACAAGCAAATGGGAACTGTTAAGAATCCCATGGCACTCAAAAGCCATAAACGCCTGAATACTCAAGGGCTCACATGGTCTAAGTGGCCTTCATCTGCATCCACTGAAGCCAACAGATATTTTACTACAGCCTGCAGCAGGGCTTGGAGTTAGGCCAGTATTAACTGGGAAAATCACAGATCCCTACTTTATGATTAATTCTCTTGAAAAGCCTTCAGTGGAGGGATCCAACTGCTACAGCTCACAAATGCTTAACGGTTTAAAAAGCAATCCAACTAACACTGGTTGGAATCATCTTAAATAGCCCTTTAAAGATCTCTCTTGAATGTGGCACCTGAATTGCGAGAGGGCACTGGACAAGTTAAGAGCTGGAGTGGTACCCCATGCAGGGCTTCCACTGAGGTCACAGCCACTTCTGTGCAGGCCTCAGAGTGTGTGCGCCAGGGCAAGGTCTTGTGCTTTGCCTGTGTCACTCCCCGGTATTCTTGGGAATGGTCAGGTAGAAACTCCTGGTGTTTCTTGGCTCCTGCAGGCATTTTTCATGCGCAGGGGAGTACACAGCCCATACAGAACATTTTTTGCTGCTGTAATCTTGATGGAAAAAGTAGTTAGCGATGGAGGAAGGAATTCAGGAGATGGCTGAGAAGTGCCTGAGGGAAGAGAACTTTCAAATGTATTTGCACATGAGAAGTCATAAACGATCCACAAAAAAGTCAAGAGAAGTATTAACAGGGCAAGGGGAAAGGGCAAGGGAATTTCCTCTCTTTCAGCTCCTCTGGATTCCTGCCTGCATTTCACACCAGTAAACCCATACAGCTGGTAAGGGCGCTGCTCTCAGTGGCAGCTGCTGTTCTAGACCTGCATTATCCGTGGCAAGGGAAATCCTCAGCACATGCAGCTCAGCACCAACACCACTAGTATCAGCAAGGCGACATTCCCTGAAAACAGCCAAGATTTGGACCAACACACACCTAAGCGCTGTTCATCTGGACAGGGCAGGCACCCTGTCCTGTTCAGAAGTCCAGCTGCAGCATCTGCCTTCCCACCTCTGCTAGCAGCTCCTCTCCTACATCAACAATGATGTAGGATTCCAGCTTTGGTGCTTGCACTGCTCAAGACAGAAGGTAGATTAAGCTGCCAAAGTCCACCAAGTGTCATGTCAGAGCTACAAAGACTTGTACCCACCAAACCAACTTTAGATGCTGAGTTTCCAAAAATCACACACAGATAAGGCCACTTGAAGACCCTCCTTGAATTTCCTCTCTTGAAGAGCATCCCTCCAACAAACACACATGAGCATGTGACGCCATAGCCTCGAAAAGAAGGGAAAAGGTACAAAATTACTAGCCAAATACTGCATGTTCTGGCTACATGGCATGGCCTATAGCTCAAGGCCCCCTTCGCTGTCCCTCCATGCTGCTGACTCAGTTCAGCCTGCTTCCCCCCCCCAAGGGTGGCTGCTGGGCTGCCCGGCTGGCCTGGCGGGGATGCGCTGAAGCACCTGGGCCGTCCCTGTTATGTAAAGCTGCACAGCCACCTGCGAGGCCAGCCTGTCACCCCACAACCTCTAAATTCTGCGGTAGTATCTATGAAGAGAGCTTCCTGGAAGAGTGCTCACATGCGGATCTGCCACCAGGCTGTCCAATGCCTGGCAGGAGTCAATAAAACGCAGTTCATCCAGGGATTTGACATAACAATGGGACGCAAACAGACTTCATCCTATGTACAGAAATGATGTCAAACAAATTAGCTTTGCCCAAATTAGTCAGACAGTCTTGCAGAGCACAGCCCTGTCCCCGTGTGTCTCAATGCTGGCCCTGCTGTTTGTCTGATGGAGCTACAGAGTGGCACCTTAGCACACTAGTCACACAGAAGACAGAGGAAGGGCTCCCGCATCTCACCAGGGAATCTTGACAAGCAAGCTTGTTCAACAACCCTCACCAGACAAATTCAACACAAAGTTTTCATTATAAATCAATGACTTGATGTTAAATGTGGAACCAAAACCTTGCATTTGGATACTTCAGGCTTTTTTATGAGTTTAGAGCTACAGCTCAGTTTCACAGCTGGCTTTATTTCTACAATAAGGCAAAAACGCCTTACCATCCAATGGGAAACTTCCCCAAAAGGGCTACACAAGACATGTCTTGACTCCCGAGTTCAGCTCATCTCAAACTGCTTGAGAGAATGAGCACTGAAAACCCTAACTTGTCTGTTACATTTTATCTCAGACTATTTTTGTGTGTTTTAAAATAGTTTTAAAAATTGAATTTTAATTTGACTCTAAGAACCTGGACCAGTTATACGACAGCCTGTGTGCTGATGTGATTTGCTTTTACCTGGACTTAATAGCAGGATGTCAAACTGTAACTGGTTTTTTAAACTCAGCTACAGAGAAAACTCCATGGCAGAAGCCTTCTGAGTGTTATGATTTTTTTTTGTGTGTCACTTACTGCTTACATTTTGACTTCCTTTTCTAGGTGGACATTTATCAGTTTGAAGCCCCAGAAGGATGGACAAGATGATTTTGGTGCATTCTATTAACAGGACATGCACCAAATCCAGCAAATGGTAACTTGTGTCCCTTTCAAGGCCTGAGGCCTCTGGTGTTTCCCTTAAATACAAAGGCAAACTTTTGGACTGCATGCAGAAGGAAAGCAGTCACCCAGATCTTGGGTGGGGAGGCCAAAGGCGTAGAGTCAACACCCATCTTTGGTTTCAGGCAACTCAGAGAAAGCAACTTGCCCTTTTCTGTGCCTCTAGCAAGTCAAACTCCACTCTCAACCAAAACCAGTCTGTGCCCCAGCTTCTAACCCAGCAGCCAGGTGAGAGGGTGCCCTTCCCATCTGCGCAGCAACTGGCACGAGGGGCCTGGCCTAACAGCGCTCCCAAACCAGCACAATAACCTTTTTGCTCTGCTGCATTTTCACCACCACATTGGTGGTGCTGGCTGGGCCGTGACACCTCCTTTGGCTTGCTAAGAGCCACTTCCCCCAGAGCCTGCTCCTGCTCCCATCCAATTCAACGAGAGTAGGAGCAGCCCAACATCTAGTCATAGTACAAGATTTTATTGCTGTCATGATAATTAATGACTACTTACACTGAGCTTTTGATGACTACCTGCACTTCTTGTTATTGTTAGTTTAACTGGGTAGTAAAGGAGTTGGAATGATTTCCTGGATTTATAGCACAACAGGGACCTCTATAGGCATTTCCCTCTTGAGAGCAAGGCTCTGACATGACACCTCCGAGCAGCCACCACGCGTCGCTGCCGATGTCATGGGGGCTCTGTGACGCAGAGGCCAAAGAGCATTGAGCTGCGCAGGCAGCGACTACAGGCTCTCAGATGGCAGGTCGAGTTGCTCACTGCTGCCTTCTGGCCATCCAAGTGACACCCCAAAATGCAAGCAATAACGAGGGCATTTGTTCCCATTCCTGGTTTTTCATCGTTCTTTTCCTAGAGACTGGATCCACCTACCTCATTGCCATAAAGCTGCTGGTTTCCATGCCAGAAGCTCCTGAAACGAGCAGAGCTATTGAAGACCCTGCCAATGATGGTCTGGAGTTGACTGAATACCACTGTCAGATTATTTATCTGCATCACTCAAATTGTCTTATTTCAGACACTTGCATTTTGTCAGGATTCTTCTCTGAATAGCTCCTAAAGTAAAAACATAAATTAAAAAAAAAATAGCACTGGGGTCATACAAGATAGAGTTTAAGGCCAGGCTGGATGAGGCTCTAGGCAGCCTGGTCTAGTGGGAGGTGTCCCTGCTCCTGGCAGAGGGGTTGGAACTGGGTGATCCTTGTGGTCCCTTCCAACCCTGACAGATTCTGATCTGTTTTAGCAGAGGACTTTAGAGCCCTAATGGCTCAATGGTTGGACTTGATGATCTTGAAGGTCCCTTCCAACCTAAAGGATTCTATGATTCTATGAAATGAATATTCAGAAAGAAACTCTTGCTGTTTGCCACTAAACTTTCATTTTACCCAGACTGACCCCTCTGTCCCCTTTCTCAGTACTAAAAGTGTATTATTGGTCTACTAGAACACTATTTCTTGAAAGAACTCAAAGGAGCAGATGAATGATCCATCAGCTACAGCACTACAATCAAGTTGGAAAAGTCTGATGCCTTCCCCTGATGTGACTTTAACCCCTCCCAGTTTTAGTTCTCCACAGCACATCACCTCCAGAGTGCTGCCTTGCTCTACAGGGATGCTCTAAAGACAAATTCATTAAGAACTGCAAACTTTGTGGGTCATGGGAGCTGCTCTCACTCTGAACTATGAAATCAGTTCTTTTGCCAAGTCAGCCTTCTCTTGATAGGATGTTTTTCCAACTACTCTGTATTTCATGGACCAGAAGTGAAATAAAACATACTGGGTGTAAAGAATTACAAAGAGATAAAATTCTGCTGCGAGGCATGTAATTTTCTTGGGTTTGACTTTTTTTTTTTTTTTCTTGGCATTAAGTCCCAAGTCACTAGGAAATAACCAGTTTCAGAGCTACTTCTGAGGACACAATGCAGTACTTACACTCAGACCCTATGCTTGTTAGCCTTGTACCCGTCCCAGGAGCACAAATCAGTTCTTCACTTTTAATAGGCACCAGAAAAAGCCAGGTTGCCAAGGCAAGAGGGAAGGACCAGAAACCCTCCTGTACTGTGGCACAAAACATACTCTCAGTTGCTAAGAAGAAACCTTCTGTGAGGGAAAACTGTCTCCTGACTACCTGCCTGCCACCAGACCTCTTAAGATCTTCTTCAGGAGCCTCCACAGTTGCTTGCTATCAGACTGGATGGGCCAGTGGCCTGGATGCTCCTGTACCCTTGCAGCTCAGCAGGACAGGGACGTTGTGTGCTCCCAAGGGCAGCCACCGATGGACCTCCTCACGCTTCCTGCCAGGACTAAAAGCAGTACTTTGAAAGGACAGTCATCTCTGCCACCAGCTCACGCCTCGCCATTTTCAACAGGCCTTGCTGAGATCAGGTAAGTTGCAGGCCACCCACACACCTCAGAAGAAAATGGGTGTCTAATTCAGTGGAGGTATTCAAGGCACAGCCAAGAGTACACCTGCACGGTGACTGCAGATGCCAGCAAAGCAGGCAGAGGGCTGGGTCGCTTAAGGGCAAGCAGGCTCAAGAGATGCACTGCAGGAAAAGCCAGTGTGGTTCCACCCACCAGGATCACACTCGGGGCAAGTGCTCTCTCCTCCTGAAAGCACGTCCCAGGCTCTAATGTCTCTTTTGGCCCTGATGAACTGGTGCCCCAACAAAGGTGGTGCAGCACTGCCTAAAAGCCACAGAAACACAGGGTCTCCTCTTGAAATGACAATTTTTGGCACGTGCGGCCCATAGGAAGCAGAAGCTTATGACTCTGTTAATTATGCCATTACAGAGGGAGTCTGAGCCTGATAAATGAGCCAGGAAAGAAGATCCTGATCCTCCGACAGGCCAGTTCTGCAGGAAATTCAGCCCCGTAAGCAGCAACACACGCTACTAGCCCAGCAGCTATGCGGGCAGGGCTCAGCGTGGCTGACTCCAGGACACGACAGGAGGCAGGGCAGCCCTCCTCAGCCAGCGCGCTGCGACCAACAGCGGTGTGGCCCACCCCTGCAGTCGTGCCCCAAATGCAGCTCAGGCCTGATGAAACCCCTTACAACTGCAACGACAACACTCCTCTCCTCCATGGGTTACAGCCTGGGAACACTGCAGACCGACAGAGGAAGCCATCACCTTCATTGGTGCCACAAGTCTTGGATGTCTAAGAAGCTGGAAGCTTGCTCCCAGATTTAGCACAAAGGGTGTATGGCACCCGGGTGGTGAGGAACCCATTTCTGGAAGCCTCGATAGCGCTTGGAAAAAGAAAACTACAATAAAGCAAAGACCTCCTTCTCCTTCCTTCCTTCTTTCTGTCTTTGTCTTTCCATTTTACTCTCATGCTGCCCTTATGCCAAGTCTCATTTTGCATGGCACAGACTCGTCTGCTGTTTCACTCTGGAGCTTTTCTACCACTAGGAGAAAAATCTTAGCAAACTTTTACTGGCAGCCCTTGCAAAGCTGCCTTGGACCAGAAAGCAAGCTAGGAAAAGTATTTCACTCTTTACTCTCCTGATAAATTGCAGACTTGAAATAAACTTTCCTTTCCAGTTATGTTTAGCCAAATATTAAAAAGAAGTCAGCGTGTGTTTCTGTACATAGAGTGTCTCACTGCAATGAGTAAATACTTTCGAAGAAGCACTTGCACATCCTGCAAGGCACCTGCTTGGCCACTGCTATGTAAAAGGTGTCAAAAAAAAAGTCAGTAAGAGGACAGGCAAATGGTTAAAACTGGACAAAATCCATCTGTCCCCAACAGCTTTCTTCGGGCAAGTAAAAGTCCAGTTGTTGAAACTCCTGCCCTTAAAACTCCTTTAAAAACTGCCTGCCACCCCGAGCAGGCTGTGCTCCCGTGCAGGTGCCATGCCGAAGGGCTGGTCCTCCAGACGCCGCCACAGCATTTGTGTGCGTGTGCAGGAAGAGGGAACTCACTGCTGAGGAGGGAGATGCACTCACGTGACAGAAGCTTTGACGTCTTCCCTCCTTCAGCCTGTCTAGCTCTAAAATACTTGACGAGAAGAATGCCTCGGCTGAGTTTTCCCGAGGACACGCATGCTCCTAACAGGTAGGCTTGTTCAGCCCACGCAGTGTGTGCCGAGGGTGGACGCTGGTTTGTGCGCCTGTGTGCGGCTGCGCAGTCCTGAATTCACATTTCACTGCGCCCTCGCTACAGAAAACCTCAGGGCAGCTACTGAAAGCCAGCTTGAAAATCATGAAGGGCAGAAGCTGTCTCTCAGTGGATACAAAGAAAAGGCCAGAAGAATGGAAAGAAGCAAGCAATACAGAGATCTGAAGATTTAACTTGAGATGAAGAAAACAAAAGTGCTGAGAGTTGGAAAATCAGCTCAGTGCCACTCACAGAAGGCTCGTGTCAACATGTAGCAGCAAGGACTGGTGTCTGTCTCCAGCTTCTCACCAACCATCCTTCCTGCGTGCACACACGTTGCACGCTCCAATCTGTTGCACGGAGACTCCAATCAACCAGTGTGTGACGTGTTGTTTTATTTATTGATATCAAACAGAGAGCTAAGATAGCTCAGCTACTGACCAAGACCCCCTGTGTGAGAAGCCCACTGACCTTCAGAGCACTCAAGTGCCAAACGTACATTTACTCTTTCAAATCCCAGGCTTTCACAGATGTTTCAGTATTATCATTGCAGTCTCACAAATATACAGGGTTTTTCAACAAGTGACGTGCATCCTGTTGTGAAAATTAACTCACATAGCAAAGAAATCAAGCTCTCCAGCAGGGCACCTAAACTTAGGAGCCTGTATCATTGCATAAAATTGCCAAATACCTAACTGCCTTTTTCTCACAGGTGACTAAGCATAGCAGATGCACCTACAGTGTGCAGCAGCTGTAATGACAATCTCTTAGAGCCATCTCCAGTCCCATCAGCAGTGGCCAACACTCCAGCAGTCAGTGAGAAGTCACACTTAGTGCCACCGCCTTCAGAATCCATTTCCTTCCCTTTTCCTTGACCAAAAATATTTTCACCTTTGCAGCTCTTCGTAGACAAGACAAAGAAAAACAAGCATTGGATATATAACCTGTTTGTCTGGGGTGGAACAAAATCCCTATGGTCACTTCTTTCTTATTTGAGTGGTCACATTGTGCAAAAAAGGTCAGAAAGGAATAAAGAGAGTCCATTCTGGCGGCAAAGCTACGCTGAAGTTTCATAACAGATTTCCAGCTTCTCTAGCAACTGAACTCATCTGGTGAAACCGTGGTGCAGCAAGGCAATGCTCTGCCTGGAGTTCCGTCACTCTGATGGGCTGCTCTGTGATGTTAGGGAAGAGCAGGGTTCTTTGTCATGAGCACATGCAATAATCCATTTTGAGGAAGACATCAGATTCCTTTGCTTACAAAAACAGTAACACCTTGCCATGCTCAGAGGTGCCATGATCTAATTTTCTGGGGTTTGCTTACTCTCTGCTCCTGAGTTTCAGTAAGGTTTAGAGAACCATCCAGCTTCTTCAGTCCAAAGGATTTTATGGTTTTGTTCTTCATGGCAACAGGAACCTACGCTTTGCTTAGCACACCAAAGATAACTGCTGGGTTAGAAGAAGGCTGTTAATCCACATACATTGGCAGCAGACACTGAAATCAGAAACCAAAAACGGTTTCTTGTCAGCACATGACATTCAGAATATAACTCCACTGTGAGACAGGTTGTGCTTTTCCTCCAGAGGAGGAAAAATTAAAAAACAAAGCAACAAAAGGCCAAAGACAGAGAAGACCAGAGCAGAACACTGTACTAGGGCTTGAAATGACTGAAAACAGCTAAAACCAACCAGTCCTCCCCTCAGCAAAGACCAACCACAGGGAAAGTGTGGAGAGGGCTGCAAGTATCCTTAGCTGTTCGGACCTGCTCATCTAACAACCTTTACGAAAAAGAGGAAGTCTTTCTTCAAAAGCAAATGGAGCCCATCAGTTCTGCAGGAGTTCCTTTCCCGTGCTCACGCTGTCATTCCCTTCATTTCACTCCATTGGCGAGGCTGGGGTACCTGCCAGACGGTGCGGGGTGGCCTTCCCAGCAGAACCTCCTCTTGTTCACAGGCTACTCAGTAAGCATCCCAACGCCAGATCTTCACAACGCTGTCTCGCCCACACACACTTTGTAGGGCGACTTCAATTTCCGGCATCTAAAATGGACAACACCACGAGATTTTAACCAGACAAATCTGAAACCATGCCAGTCCAAACAGAACCTAAAACTAATTGCCCAGCTCATTCTGGGAGCCTCAGTGAAACCCATCTTTCAGACCATTGCACCAGGTCGCAGAGTGACGGTACAGATTGCCAGCTTCTTGAAGACCACACTGCAGGTCTACAGCAGGCAAGAACACCCTCCCAATGCTCTCCAGCTCCACACAGTTTCTTCCTGCCCACTGTAATTCAGACACCTGTAATCAAAAGGCTACATATCTCCCGTACCTCTTTCTTACGTAGCAGTAGATGATAGCAAGTATCCCACTTGTCAGTATTCCAATCCCAATTCCCACCGCAATGTAGCGTTCGTAAGAATTATGTGCGTACGAATTTAGTGTTAAATGTTCACATCTCTCTCCATTATAACCTGCAAGGCACCTACAAAATAAAGATACACCATGCAAAAATTACTCAGAACACCTTAAGCTTTGTCTTTGAGAAACATCTTGATTTTCATCAGTTTTAGACAATTTGGAACAACTCTAAATGAGGATGGGCCGATTCTGGTGCTCAGTCAGAACTTCTTCACCAAGAGTACCAGCTTCCTCAGTCTGTCTAGATTAGTGCTGCAGTCACAGCAGCAAACTGTCTAAACATACCCTCATCAGAGGGTGTGGACGAAGGGCACGGTGCTCTGCTGATACTTAGCTGCTAGAAGGTCTCCAAAGGCCAAAGCTGCCCACTATGGACCCTAGGAAATTTAAAGGGCAGACTAGTCCTGATTGGTGCATAAGCAGCTGAGGAATAAGGGAGCTGCAGCTGACATTTCAGAAGATTCTGCCTCCTTTTTTGTGCCCACTGGAAAAAAATCACTTATTGCTCTACCAGTCATGCCGATACCCGTTGTGATTTGAAATGCCATCACAGTAGTGACCTACAAAGCCGTGACTCTCCCCTCTCCTTCCCTCAGTATTACACTAGCACAGCACTACTGCCACGTTAACGCTCCTGAGCCGCCACGGCACTTACACCAGGGCTGAACTTTAAGCCTGCAAATACCCCACTGGCACTTGAAAGCTGCACTTTGTTGAAAATTAGTCACGTCACATTAGGAACACGCAGCAGACAGAAACAATGCTACTGATGTGATTTTCTAGGAAGGATACTTATAAGACAGTATTCTTTACTTGCATATGGGTTTCCTCAGCTCGCTGTGAAATGCACAGAGCCCATTGATACAGTAGCTGTCGTGTTCTTCAAGACAGGTCTGCATAAGCTTCAAGAGCTTTGGCTGCTCTGTGTAGTCTACTGTGAAAGAGGAAAAAGTCATGTTATATTTAGGGGGAAAAAAAATTTAATATACTTTCACAACTCAAGTTGAACAGACCTTGGCTGCAGAAGACAATACACAGATTTTCTGTGGCATGTCTCATGAACAGATTCTAACACTGCTAAACAGAATATGACATTCAAGCTGGAAAGAACAAATGGTAAATAAATTCCTTGCTCTTGAGAAGTGTGTATAAAAATGATCCAACCATCCTTGTAAGTGCTTGGTACTGCCTGGATGGTCTTCCCATGCAAGACCATGGTCTGTTGACTATTAAGTTTCTGAACTCAGGCATAAATCACACATTCCTGGAAAGCACAGCAAATGACTGACTCATTCCCAACCATGGTGGCTCAGAGGGGAATGAAGGAGAAGTCAAAACTGTTCTGGGGGATCTTACATTCAGGTCACATCCTGTGAGAAGAGGCCCTGAGCCCAGAGGCAAGGCACCGTGCTGTGAAGGAAGCGTTCACAGACCAGCATCATCCATCTGTAACGTGGGAGCAGAAGTGTGGAAAGTGAGGAGAAAGCTCTCAAGCTTGCCCACAAAAGCAAGTACCTGCTTGAACTGGTCTCTATTCCCAGTTATGGGCATCACTGGAAGGGTGAGGTGTCCAAAGCAATGTCTTACTATTTCAGGGGACTGTTTTAGTGACAGCTGAAGGTGGTTTCCTAAGCAAGAGTATGGCAACACCAGCTTTCAGTTACGACCACAAGAAAAATAACATCACGAAGGAAGGTGACAAGGTCTGCCTGGAGTAACTAAACAATGACACAACGAGCAGCGACCTCCCTTTCTAAGTGCTGAATCCAGGTCTGGAGATATTACCCTAATGGAACCTGCCACAGACATAAGCCGCTAACCATCCTGCAGGCAGCTCGAAATCCCATGATACATTTTTCAGAACTACTGTCACCAACCCCCTAAATTCCTGATCAAACTGCAATTTCAGTCCTTTAATGGCAAGAATCCCCCCTGTGCACTCCATTAAGTGATTTTTTAGTTCATCCTTTACGCAGCTTCCTCACAGAGATGACAAGTGATGGTAAAGTGCTGCTCTACTCTATGCCCACACCTCAGAGTGATTCACAACACCTAAGAGGTGTGATGCTATCACTGGCATTCAGATCAAACAACACCACTTTGAAAATAGTGCCCTCTAAAAGTAATCAGACTTCTAGTTTATCAACAGACCTAGAGAGGACAATTCGTAATTCAAGTCTGCTTGAAAAAGACTATGTTGGTTTATTACATTTTGTCAGGAAAAGCTATAGAGGTAAAAAAAATGTGTCTTGCTTAAAAATCTATTTCTTTGGACTGACATAAGGGCATCTTTCCATTCTCATAAGGAAAAAAATCACATTTCTTTTCACACAGTGGAGAAGGCAGAACTAAGGCTAGACACTATAAAAATCCAGTTTTGGACTAGCAATCAAGTGCCAGGACATACACACAGAAGGATACACTGAGACTGACGCCTGAGAACTTAAGAAAGGACAGATTTCAGGAGAAAAGATAGCTTCTGTGACAAGAGGTGGACAGCACTTTTTTCTGCACAGGAGGAGCATATGATGCTCACTGCTAGGGAAAGCGGAATGGAAAACAAAGCATGAGGTAGACAGAGCTGCAGGGCTCAGCGTGCCAAGGAGATCCAGAGTGCAGGAGACCTGCAAAAGCCCATTGTCACCTTGGTCTATGTACCTGCAGACCAACTACTGAAGCTCTGGAGGGAGGTTTCAGGAAACAGGGAACAGCACATTGACATTTCCGCCATGCCTCTCCTCAAACACTGAGGCACCAACTGGTCTGAACCACCGTTCCAGCACAAAGGGGGTTGAACAGAACCACTCGACAGGACCCTTTAGTGCATGTTTCCTGCCACCCAAAGCACTAGTCTTTGACTCTGAGAAGATGTCTGCTAGACAGGTTTAGTCCTGCACTGGTGTTTCTGCTGTACAGGGGGGAAAAAAATATGCAAGGAAGGTACAAATGTACATGCCAGAGGCATGAAATCCCCAGCCACCTCTCCTCAAACTTCAAACTGTGTGATGGATCCACACAGCCAGAACATGTGTTGCTCTTCACCCCACCGCTGCCGAGAGGTGGCAGCCTCTCATCTACCAAAGGCTTTGTGCAGACACATGAAATCTCTTTCCCCCAGTGCCATGAAAGAAGTTCGTACTGTCAGTAGAAACAAAGGTCAGCCTAGAGCAGGAGCCTGCCTAGAAAGCATCTGAGATAAACATGCTGCTGAGCAGGACACAGACCAACAATACACTCCTCTCTTGCCATCAGGAGCAAGAGCTTTGTCCACTGTACGTTGCAAGATCAGATCTTAAATGTACGCACAAAAATTGTAAGTGCTAGTTGTTTTGACACTACAAAAGTACAAGTTACCTCGAACAAATGATCAGTTGCAAAACCAAAAAGAATGATTTTCTAACCCATCCCAGAGCATTATGCTGACTCCTGTCGTGTTATCCACCTAGATACTAAATAAGCTGTTGAATAAACACATCCATGTGCCCCTTCATGTCACGTGAAGCAAGAAAAGCATGCTGTGTAAGCACTCGACAGTTGTCTGCAACTGAGTCACTCAAAACAGATACACTTGGCAAGATCTGACATGAAATGAAAATGACAGGTATTTGGAAGCCTGGGCATGCCAAAACTGACAGACGGGCAACAAGGAGTCCACTAAGCCCACAATGGCTCAGCCCTCAAGCATGCTAGTCAGGGAGGAATGGGAGTCTGAAATGGGAGGAGGGGAGGAAGGGAGGGAGAGAGGGGGTGAGGGAAGGGGTCAGCCCCAGGTTTAGGGCCTCTCTTAAGGCTGCACTGAAGAAGCAGCTCCTAGCAATGCAGGAAGCTCATTTTTTCCCCACTGAAACCAAGCCCTTCCCTGCTCCTAGCTGCCCATTTTGCTATGCAAGCTCCCTCCCATTCAGCCTCCCAAGTTCTTTGTCCCTGCTGTGCCAGCTCCCAGCTAGGCATCCTCTCCACAACTTTTTCCTCCCTGACTGATCACTGAGCCTAACATTTCCTAGCCCCAGCACTGGTGATGAGTAAAGCCCATGTAACATAAAGCAAGGAAACAACATGATCTTGTAAATAGAAGGCAAATGGATTGAGTAGAAATGAATGGCTTTCTACAAACTGCACCTCAGTCCCCAGGGGACTTGCAGTCCCACAAGAAATTGCCACTTCCTCCAGTAATACTAATTTTCTTAGGAACTAGTATTATTGAACCTTGGTTATAAACCATACTATAAACTTAACTTGTGCAAGAACGGGAGGTACAAAAACATTTCAGAGAGACACAGCCAGTTTCTTTGGTGATTAAACATTTCTTCTCAATCCTCCTCTTGGAAATGCTGTCCACTAACTCTTCGGTGGCTTTGTAAAAGGTCCACCGAAACAGACCTTTAACTACTGCTGTAAGCATGTGCTTGTATGTTTGTGAATTTGCCCTTACCTTTGAGGGGAACACACTCTGAACTAAACTCACTGGTAACTAGCCGACTTGCACGGCACAGCTAGCAGCAGGGGAAACAGGACAGTTAGACTTGGCTGTGTCCCCGGAAATAAGCCTCTTCTTTCCTAAAACATGACCCAGAACTCCTTTCTAGAAACAACTCAAAAAGGATACTTAATGAGTCACAGCATACTCCTACCTCATTACCTGCTTGTTGTATGCAGCTCCAAAAGAATCAAGTCACAGACAAATCCACCAAACCAGACAGAAATCAACATCATCTAGAATTCACACACATGTGTGTGTTTATGGATTATATATATTTTGCATATATATGAAACCCACATATATAGTGTATGTATGGATTAATACGCGTGTGTATATATATATAAAAAACACTGTACCACTATGACAAATTGCACAAAAGAAAAAGAATAAGAATAGTTTAACTTGTTAGGAGAGAAATATAAAGCTTATAGATCTACTAACAAAAGCTTGTAAGACATCCTGTGATGACTTAACAATGAGCAGAAGATGATTTGTATGCATGTTTATGTTCTTTTTAAAGTACAAAGACATTAATAAGTATCACAGTTAAAATCCTTTCCTCCTTTACTGACCTGCCAAAACCTCAGTTCCACATCGCACAGTTCTCCAAAAGTAATGACATCACTAGCCCCTGAAGTAACATCAAGAATGCAGCTTGCAGGATAAACACAGCGCTCTCGTCTCAGATGTTGGCAGGTAAAGAGCTTGAGTTCACATTTCAGTCAGGAAAGGAAAAGAAAGCAAAGAGAGATCGAGCACTCTGAAGAGGGCTGTGGGAGCTGCAACAGCCGAGACTAAAACTGCAACAAAGAAAGAAATTCCTGAGTAACAGGAACGAGAGACATCTCTTAACAAGTTACACATGCTGCGCTCTCACTTCTGTGTATAAAGATCCCCACTGAAGACAGCTAGAAAGCAAGGTAACAGGAAAAGGAACAGGAACGGCTGTCAGAAATGCAGGTCATCTATCCCTACTGGCCTTAAAATATCTCCTTCAAATTATAACCAACTTTGGATAAATTATCCTTTAGCTGGTCAGTGCTGCTCCTACCACAGCTGAGTGGCAGCTGTTACTTCAGAGAGGTTTTTTAAGGCTCCATGAAGAAAGCAGCTCATCTCACAAACAAACACAAAATTCAACAGCGTCAAAGTGACAGGCGCATTATAGCGGCTTTCATCATAACTGATCTTGTCAGGTATTTTTTGGTTTGGGCTTGTTTGTTGTTTAGTTGTGGGGTTTTCTTTAAGTGACAGATTAAAAGAGACAAACAGAACAAAAGAGAAATACCTTCAGTGTTGTTTTTTGTCCAATTATTCCATAAGTCTGTGCTGAGGGATGAAACGGTAATAGCTGACTCTTCACTCAGTGCCCCCATTGCTGTGTAATGCAAATAGATGCTTACTGTAACAGAAAAACTGAGTATATCTATTCAAGATTCACTTCACCCAGAGAACACACACCCCCTTCGACAGTTCAGACACCATGCAGGAATAGAATAACGATTCATATAAAACATTCCGGCCTTAAACTTCCTTTTGCCACCACATAATTACAATTGTGGGGAAACAAACTGTTGTTTTCAAATTTCCAAAACGCATTTCCTTTCTGTTCACCCTTCTATTATCTTACACAATTTATGACACAGATACTACAATGTTACACCTATTTACCCATCTAAGTAGCTTCCTTTTGAAGACTCTAAATTATACCCTATCAGTTAAAATTTCACCCAGGTTTACAACTGCTGAAGTAATTCCTCCCTGCAATGCCTTTGCACGCTTCCCACCCCAAAATGCTTACTTCTGAAAGCGTAAACTATTGTTCAACAAAGCCTTGTATCTTATGACAGGGAGAGGCCTCCTCCAAACCTACCTTTCAGCAAAATATAGATTAGCATCCCAAATGCCATAGCAAGCAGTTGCTTTAACACCTCTTCTTTCCAGATGGCTTGCTTGCTCTGCTTATCTGTGCTTCTGTGTTTTCTCTTGCACTTATATGCCATGAAGCGTCATCTGCTGTTCTCACCAATCAAAAAAAGGTGCATCTGGCAACCACCTCAACCCCTGAGGCAACCACACATTTATTTAGGAAACTGCTATTATCTCGCAATGGGATCAGGTTTTCTTTAGAAACCCTGGTTTCCTATTACCTGTGGGCATAATCGTGCATGCAAAGATACAGTTTTAGAGAGAGACCTGGTATCTGCCAGAGCAGATCAACAAAATGCAGCAAAACAGAGGCACGCAAAACAAAAAATGACGTCTTGTGAAAGACGTGCTCTTTCTTTCCCTTAGCCATGGAGGTCTTGCGTTACTTCCAGGAGGACAGGAAGCATCCAGGAGGCTACCCTGGAGTTCAGGGTCCAGGAACCAGCCCCTGCTTTGCTCGCATTCCCTCCTTGGTCCTCCCCGTACCTCGGTTCCTTGCCATCCAGAGGAGGAACTGGGAGCACAGCTAGTGCCAAGATTAGGTGGTGATCGGGCACAAAGATAAGGGATGATGTTCTCCATCGGTGACTGCCAGCAAGAGCCCTTTGATCACAGGCTCTGGCAAGCCCCAGAAGCATACTCTCACTCTTCATTCATCTTTCCTCCATGCACAACACTGAAGTGGGGCAGACCACCAGCTCCATGCAATGCCTGGGATCACTGGCTGCAGCCATGTGTAGTGATGCAGGGCAGAAATTAAAAGCTGGTGAAGCACAGGCGCAGAGAAAACACTGACTAAAAGAGCAGGTAAGCTGTGGCCTCCTGTATTGGGTGATCCCTTCATCACTCCTGCTGCTACACTGCCACAAAAGCCCATCAGGGCATCAGGAGAACAACCACACTTTTTACAGGAAGTGTTTGTAGGTCTCTATGACTTACCCATCGTACACATTTCTTACACTATGCCACCCTCCACTACCCCAAACGCTGTCCAGCTTCCTTGCTCACAGGCTGCTTGGAACAAGTAGGGCTGGTCTCTCTGAAGGGTCCTTAGGTAGCCAGACATACTGGAGGAGATCATCGGCAAGGCCCAGTGCCACAGTGTCCACGCACATCAACACCCCGCCTCTCCCCAGAGAAGAACTACATGCTTCACTCCAGCCACAACTCTCGCTTTCTCAACTGTGAATTCCAAGCAACAAAAACATTTCACAGTTGCTACATTTTAAAACCAAAAATCTGCTGATAAATAACTCCAGTCAGCCCAAGGTCTCCCTCTACGCTGCATCTCCTCGGTGATTCGTAGGATTAAATGTAACCACTTCACATGTTACGAGGAAAACACAAGCTAGCTCTGCACATTTTAATTAAGCGTTCTGCTCTCGGACTGCATTCCAGGAGGCTTTTCCCTTCCTTCGCCCGCCTGCATCGCCGCATGCCTGCACGCCGATCAAGTGCGGCTTGTGCGCTCCCCGATCGACAGGAGTGTTTATGCCTACCTGGATAAACTCTGCTATTGGTCCTGAGCAGAGCTAAGTCTCCCGAGCCTTGCTTTCAACACAACTCTACACAATGGGAGCTTAATCCGGCTCGAACCTGAGAAGTTGCTTTGCCATGGAGCAATGCAGCTGGGTGCGGGAGGCCCGTGAGAAGGCTTTGGTGGGTCAGGCCGTGCCTCTGTCTGCCGCAGGGCCTGACCGGGTCTGGCACATGAGCGTGTTTTTAGAGTTGGTTAATAGGCCCTTCCCTCTGGATGCTCCCTCTGGATGTTCTCCAGTGGAGAATGCTCTCACTGGTGCGTCTGGCATCTCTGGAAATAACACACAGCTGCGCGAAACCTCCGTCTGCCTGGCTTTTGTCTAATGCTGACCCATGCACTGTAGGTGAGAGAAGAAAAAGCTTAAGAAGCATAATAAACTGTTTGAAGGACACGAAAGAGGCAGGCTCACTCAAGCAATGTAAGCAAAGCACCAGAAATTATTATTCTGTGGGAAAAAATGCAGAGATGATTATAGGTGAATCAAAAAACCCAAACACAAATCCACAACAGCAATGTTAAACAAATAAAGAAATGATTAAACGTGCATGAGACCCCCATTGCCCTCACTCTTATCACACTGATAAAAAAAGAAATAAGACAACCCTCCCCCAAAAATGGTATTAAAACTTTTTACCAAGAGTAAAAGAACATCAAACAGGCTTTATTCCATCTCAGACAATGATGGGTTCATCAGCCTCAGTAGTATCTCCACAGGCACCCCCACTCTCTTCGCATGTATACTACTGCTTAAACTTCAACAGGTAAGCAAGTGCCCGCACTAGCAGCACTGAACTTCTAGTAACCATTCTGCCAACCTCTTGTAAACACGGCACTAAGCAGAACTCTCAGAAAGTCCATCAGAAGAACAATCAGCATGGAAGTGATGCTCCATCTTGTTTCTTTTATTACAGGAAGTGCAATTCTTTGTTTGATGGCAACAGCATTGAGCCATCATTTTTCTTCACCTTTCAAGTTATCTATTGCCTACTGGCAAACATCTAAGGCTCTTGATGAAAATAGATCGGTTATCCCAACTGAGATAAAACCATGAAGATAAAAGTCCAAAGTGGCTCCCACTGACTTCAGTGGGAGCTGGGGTAGGCTCTTAATGTCAATAGCGCACACATTCCATTCAATTGCCATTTAAGCGTAACTCCATTCCAACTCTTTTACACTGCCAAATTCTTGGCAATAGAAACTTACTGATCTTGATCTCCTATATAGTCCCCTCTAAGAAGCAAAATGTTGTTCGCAAGGATTTCTAGGGTTGAGCCTTACATCATGTACCAAAAAAAAAACCCTTCATGCAGTTTCAGAAAATAAGAGAGCAATTAAATGGCTTAAGATTCCAACACAATTATTTCATCAGGGGTAAACTTTTGGTTTCCTCTTCCCCTTTTCCCCTACATCATAGTTTTAGCCATATTCCATCTAATTCAAGTCCAGTCCAGTCATCTATTCAGGATTTTTTGTGGGATGAGGGGATTCTGCACCAAAACATTTTGTTGAATAAATCCAAATACAAAAAGAAAATAATTCTGGCCTCACTTCTGGCTACTTACTTATTCATGCACACCTCCCACATATGTTTGAGGTCAGAATTTCACCAGCATTCAGTTCTGACTATTTTAAAGAATGGGCTGAACATCTGCACTCATGTCAACATTACTGCTTGGCAGCCAAAACAAAAATTTCAGTCTTGCACTCCTTTCAGATTCAAGATGTTTGCTGCTATCTCTAAGTGTTTTAAAAAAAAAAAAAAAATATATATATATATTTTTTTTAAACTGCAAACTACATCCAGAGTTCTTTATGACCTCAGAACCCAAACCGTAGTTTTTAAAGGTATCTAGAATGTTGAAACATTTTTTATACTGTTTGATCAAAACTGAGGGTCCCAAGCACTTAGAAGACCTTGGTCGTTGCACCCCATGCCCAGATACACAAGTATTTTGTAATTTATGCTTTGTTCTGCATTTTCATACACACAACTGAGCACCAACAACGTATCTGCGTAGGCTGCATTCTCCAATCCATTTTTGCTCACAATATGTCAGTAGGAGGTAACACAAAGTATTTTAACATTTTGTAAACCATCCAGCTTAGCATACTTTACATGAAAAAATAAATACAATGTAGAAATAAATATCTTTGTAAAAAAAAAAATAAAAGTTTTGTCTCTCAATAAATAGAACAACTTGGATTCCTCTTCCAAAGTAGCCCACTCGCTCTAGTAAATGAGCTTTTTAGCAACTATCAGAGTGTTCTTCAGAAGCATTGCAACAGTCATAGGTCCCACCCCTCCTGGCACTGGAGTGATAAAGCCAGCCTTCTTCTTCACTTCTAAGAGAAAAGAGAAAAAGGTAGTGACTAAGAACATTTCCAAAAATGTTTTTTACCCTTCTGTTGCCCACATACACCTAACTGGCAATAAGCACAAAGGATGGCTACTTGGAAAGCACAGCAGAACATGGGAAAGGTTAAGGCAGAAGTTCTTACTACACCCATGGTAGGGACAGAATGGAGTCAGGACTGGGGCTGCAAGGTAGTTCTTGTCATCTGGGTATTAGCACCCAGGGGCTAGTTCTGGGGCATGGTTTCACCTCTCTTCTCAGGGGAGCAACAGGAAGCCTGTGGACAGACAGATGGGAAGTGAGCCCTGCCAAATTGTTCTGGTAAGGGCTGTTTCTGAGTGTTTGACCCGGCTGACAGTGGGCCTGTCTGGGTGACATGAGGGCAGGCCGAGCCCAGGAGGGCAGCAGCGTCTTGCATCGCTCCCATCTGCCAGCCCTGAGACTGCACCTTCAGCATCCAGGAGAGCTTGCGTTACAAGGTAAATACACACATTTGGGCTTTTTTTTATAGCATTTAAGTTAACACCTCTTTGCATGAGTGTACTGGTTTGGGGTAAACCAGAGCTGGTTCTGCTCAGTAATTTTAACTTGTCAGCTAAAGCTCTTCTAATTAACTCCTCTATCTGAAGCTAACAACACATTTTCAGTGAACTGCCTGCTTCTACAGTGATAAGATTTCATGTTTAGAGTTACTGCCAGAGACTGGTGTGCAGACCAAGGCCACTGTTAAGCTTGTATCCCGCACAGAAGGAGGTAGAGACTACATCGTACCTGCAGGCAGGATAAGTGACCCTAAGATTCACCAATGGGGTATTCCAACCCATATCAGTCATACCCAGTAAAAGCTGAAGGATCAGGAGGGACAAGGCCTTCTGTACCCCTTCCATTTTCCTTCCCGCCTTCTTGCTCCCTTTTGCTGCTCCTGCAGTGGGCAGCATCCGAGGAGGACTCCGTCCATTCTGCCTTTGATCCCGAGCCCTGTGTTCCTGAGCCAAATTCCAGAATCCAGCTCCTGTACCCAGCTGCTGTCTGCGGCCGAGTCCAGCCTGGGACTTTTCCCTGGGGCTGCTCCACAGCATCGGGGGTGCCAGTGACGTATTGCCATCGGCAGGATTTGGGTTCAATACCAGTTTTGTATATATTTGTATATATTCCATTTTATTATCATTATTACTATTATTATTAGTGGTAGTATTAAAGTGGTTTTACTTTTCTAATCAATAAGTCTCTCTCCCTTATTCTCTTTCTCTCTCCCTTTCAGGGGGTGGAGGGAGGGAGTTAAAAGAGAGCATCTGTTATGGTTCTGGGTGTGGCTCTGACCCCAAACCACAGCAACGAGGAATACAGCATAGCAATAAATCCTGATTTGATATTCTTATCTACAGTAAAAAATGTTATAAACTAGAATTGCAGGTTACTTGCAAAGGAATTACATGCAATTGGCTGCGAATTCATTGTATGACAAACTGTAATGAGCAGTTATTTGCTAATAATGGTTAGTCCAAACAGCATATTACTAACCTGATTACTACAGAGGTTTTTTTCCCAAGTGCCACCATGAGAGGTTTTTTTGTTTATTAGTTTGGATTTTTTTTTGCTTGCTTAGAAATAACTTCTTGGGAGCTCAAAAAGCACACATGCATCCATAGGAGAGAAACTAAGCAAGCACAACTCTGACACAAGCGTGTACACTTCCACTGAAGTCGCTACAGAGCAGGATCTACACCCAGCTACCAGAAGACATCAGCAGATGGAAAACTGGGCACGTTGGGTTTGGAACAAGCAAGAAACCTTGAGTCTGATTTAAGTGTATTCATCTTGAATGCATGTGGCACTTTACTGTTGAGAACAGCAAGGTCTCACAAAAAGAAAATACTACAAGAGAAGGATATTTCGGTTTCTCTGACAGAATATTGACTAGACTTTAAGGAGAGGCAAAGGAAATAAACACACTGTTTGAACTCTTCAAGGCAGGGACCTAGCAGGAGCATTTGCAGAAGTTAATGGCAAACATCTCACTGAGCTGAAGTGCAGAAGAGTAAGCCTCATAGAGGACAGACGGTAACTACAACTGAACGGGTTTTAATTACTCAGTTGACTGGTACTACCAAGTACACTGTTAAAATATTTGGGAAGGTAAAAAAACAAAAAAAAATGCAGCGTGGTTTTTTTTACATGTACATTGTAACAAATTAATTAAAATCTCATGACAACTATTCTGAATATTCTCAAACACAAATGATTTGTCTTTTTGATAATTATACTATTTGGAACTACCTACCCTTTGAGATTGGTATTTACGGTTAATACGAATTCCAGATTAATGTCATAATTATTGAAATGTACCCACATCTGAAGTGAACATGGTAATTAACACAGATATTTGAAGCATTTTAAATTGAATTAAGTTTGTTTCCATGGCAATGTTGCATACCTCTTTTTGAGATATTACTGAAACTACTCCTATCTTACTTACAAAGAGGTAAGATCCACAGCCGGCCCGTGCCTTACCTATAGAAAGCCTTCCAATGAATGTCATGTACACATTCACTGCCTCTAGTGCCAGTACGTGTGCTCAGCAGGCACCACGCAGCAGACCGGTCTCACAAGCTCCTGGGGAATTTCTCTACCATACTCTATGGTTATGGAAACCCTGTGGGTCAGTGGCAGAGGACATATTTTGTATCAGTTAGCGTCAAACCGCCTGGATAGCTCCTTCACAAAAGCTGATTCGTGTTTGTGAATGCATGACAGCTGTCTGTGTTGGGGAAACTACTATCTGATAAGTCTCCATCTGTAAGAGCAAATACAGATATAGTGAATGTGATTTTCCAAGACAAGTGCCAATGACCCAAGCAGGGAAAATAACTAGGCTCTTAAAAAAGCAGAGAGATTCTTTTCCCTCCCTGGTGCAGTGCGGTCTCCTAAAGCACCATTCCAAGACGGCCCCTCGGCACGACCCCTCTCGCACTGGCAAGCGAGGTGCCGCGCCGGTTCCTCTCGGCCGCGGCGTAACCGCCCTGCGCTCTAGCCCCGCTCGCTCCAGACACACGCTGCTCTCCCAGGCATTGCGCTGCCGAGATGGAAAAGGTTGGTATGCAAATCAGGTACCTATGGGGGAGGAGCTGCTGTTTTGCAGCTTCTGTAAAACCTTAAAATCTTCCTTTGATTCTTCAGAAGAAATGAAGTGTAGATTGTTTCCTTGAAGAACAGGATCCACTGCTTTGGAAACAGCCCTTCATTCTTAGGTTCCTTTAAAGCTAAGGACATCAGACACCTAACAGGGTTAATCACACAAACCCAGGGCAAGTCTCAACCTGAAGGCAGTTCTGCGTTAAGTGATGCAGCGTAATTCCTGCCCAAGCACTATTTCCTCACAGCTTTATTAGCCCCTGTAAAGCTGCCCTGGATCCCTGCATCCCTGCGGCACTGCAGAAGTGCCAATCACGTGCTCAGCCATCGCAGCAGATATCCTACATTCTGGTCTACACCTTCTGGGATTCTTCTCACTACACACAGCGGGACAGCAAACAGCAAGCATTTACCTCATTCCTCATAGTTCCTTCTTTTTGAGGTTATTCCTGTTTCTCTTACTGCAGCTATTTTAACAGCAGTATAAAGGAAGACTGAGGCATTATGTAGTAGTGCGTACACACTTCCTCCTCCAGCACCTCTTAAAGCCAAGCAACTGAGACATCCTGCGCAGAAAAATCCAGCACAAAATTATGCACCACAGCTTCTTTGCATTCAGCTAATGAGAACAGACAGGTGGATGGGATACCCCCATAGCCTTGGGATAATGAGCAGTGCCAGCAGGAACACAAGGTACCAAAGATCTCTGAGGTGGAGCCCTGGCAGGACACACTCTTCCGCGAAGGAGTACTGAGACACGGCCGCCCAGCCATGGGTACCACATAGCCATCAGTCACTCCAGCCTCCTGGCAGCCACAGCCCAACACTAACATTCTTCCTTATTTCTTTTACTGGTGGAGCACAACAACAGGCAGTGCTTCCCCTCAGTTCTGCAGGGCAGCAATACAGTGACACGGTTACACAGACCAGACTTCCATTAACTGAAAAACAAAGGTCAGGGCTTCAAAATCAGCTGAGAAATGAACAAAAGCCACAGCAAATGGAGCTGGAACATCTACATTATGTTTTCACAACCACTGTTTGGAAAAGCTGCACAGAGAGAGAGTTTGGAAAGGATTCAATAATCTGAGGAGAAGGCTACAGCCTGGAAGGTAACACAAGGAATGCAAAGTGGCAGCGAGCGACCATCGGGAGCATCTGCTGTCACAAAGCCTGGGTTTCCTGCAAACTGAGGCTAAGGTACAACGTAGGACCATCATTTCCATTAAGAAATTGGGTTCAAAGTTTATCATGGCAAATACCTTAAGCTACATGAAGAAACTCATCAACTTACTCGACGACTTTGTAGTCATTAGTCCTGTAGCTGCTGAGGAAAGGATACATTTCCTGATTTTCATTCAGCCGATGCTTTCTTTCACGTATATTTGGCGTATCCAGAAGCGACATGGGAATCTGGTCCATTCGCCTTAGCAGTATGAATAGTACAGATACACCATTTCCCTGCTTTCCCTGCATACCTCATGTACAATTATCCCTCAGTCAAAGGAAATTCATCATATATACCCATCACCCTTCACCACATCGATGAGGTGTTGAGGCACTCTTTTCTCGGAGGCCCTCTCTGCTCCCAGGGGCATTAGTTTCCCACAATCTCCTTTACATTGCCTAGGCTGTGCAGAATAGACATGTCAGGAGAACCATTGTCATTGATAAACCCCTCCACTGGCATCACAACTACAACACCTACAAAGGCCTTACATAAAGGATTTCTTTTCTGTATGGGCATCCAATAAAGACTCAAAGCCCAGCATTACACTCTGCTTGTTGGAGGTATGGGAGGACTCATGGAGGAACAGAGGCAGCATTTAAAGCAAATCCCACTTGAGTTCTGTATGCTTTGGTCTCACAGGCACCTCCAGTTCCAATTTCAAAGGTTAGCTACTACACTGGCGTGTTACTATGCTGCTCTACCAGTCACTCCTGGAAATGGTGCTCCACCCAAAAAAGCCATTCCAGTTAAATGCTCTCTGTAAGTTGTTGCTTTATTTCATGTTCCTTGTCCTTGTAGCCCTCCTCCCCCCTTAGTATTATTGCTGTGGCAACACAAGCCCTGTAAAACAGGGCCAAGTCCACCCACACGTGCACTGCCCTGTTCATAGACACACATCTCCCTCTCTGTGACTGAAACTGGCTGCCCAAACCTAACTAAAGTGGCACAGGCAATAACCAAAGGATGCCCCCACTTCCCCTTCTCCCAAGCACTCCACCCTCCCTCATGGCTCACAGAAGCTAGGAAATGCTCCCTCCCTGGACTGTATATTTTGGCAAATTCTTAACATTAACATCCACTGAAGGTGCTACACTGGTTCTATATGGAGAGACACACAGGTCGTTGAAGATGGCCCAGCAATTCCACAAACCTCAGCACTTCACAGCTGACACCCACATGCACCATGTTTGCCTGTCTTGTTCTTTTGGACACCTTGGAAGTGCACAGCAAACTATCTGGGACGAGAAAAAAAAAAATTAACCCCTTTTTTATGTGACACAGTTTGGAATGTCAAAATAAGTAGGACATATGGGTATGGGGGAAATGACAAATACTACTTAAAGACATTCCACCATACAGCCTGAGATTTTTGCCCAAAACAAGTGGTTAAGTCTGACAAGCACGGAGGTACCCTGATGCCACGGTTGCCAAGTCAACTGTTACAGCAGCTGTAACAGTGATGCCACAAGTCTGATACTATTAAATTTTCCAAAGTCAACCAAACAATCTCATCATTCCTCCTCATCTAGGCTGTTTAAAGGGTGGGCAAAGCACAGTCCTTGGCTTGAGAGTGTGTCCACAGGTACACCAGTGTATGCTGGTGCTCCACCTCAGCCCCCTGCAGGAACCATGGCCAAGGACAAGGTCTCTGCCCGCGGGTGACTGCCTGCAAATCCGCTGCCCGCAGCAGAGCAGACAGGACTCAAAACAACACAGGCTTCAGAACACTGTTCAAAGCTTAAAACTCATTTTTTGAGCAGCTATCCAACCTTCTCAGCCTATGGGAGGAATTTTTTCATCTGGGTATTTCTTACATTGAATTTAATAATAGACATTTTAAAAAGGATTGAAATGGCATCATTTTGTTGTTAAAGAGATCAAAATAAATTTCAGTAATTAACCTAATCCTTAGAGATTAGAGAATGAGATCCAAGTATTGCTAGGATAGGACAACTGAATCAAAACAGTTCCCACACATCTAAAAAACTTAGTTTCCAGTAGGGGACATTCTCAGTCAGACAACCCGGCCAACTAAGCCATTCCCATCTGTTTCTTAGTAATCAAATCTAACCTCTGATTGCCCAGTTAAATCTCTGCTGTCCCCACAGCCACGTTTTTCTACTTCACATGGATGATGAGACAAGAGATGCTAGTGGACTATGCAATGTTCAACAGGTGCTGAGTGTCACACCAACCACTTATGTACCTGGCCTTAACCTGCAAAAACCATTTTCACTTACACTTAAATATAAATCCAGTCAAGTGATCAAATGGAGGAAACAGATGAAATGACTTGATACACGAATACACTAGCTTGTTCCACTTCCTAACTGCCGCATCAAATACTTGGCAAGGGTGATTTGCTTCGTAGTATTTAGAACTGTATAGGCAGGGATTTTTTTTGTTGTTGTTAAGAGATTTAATGAAACTTTCACCGATACCGATGAACCAACAACAATTTCCCTTTGGCAATGCACAGTGAAATTCTACTTGCAACTGTAGTGGCATAATCCAAGTTGAAGAGTTCCTCCCTCTTTTTTGGATCTTCCCTCCCCCCAGGTAAAATCCTGAGAGCAACCCACAGTAGACATGACGAGACATATACAGTGCATTGTTGAAACTCTGAATCACCGCCTTGCCATTGAATCTACACCTATATTACATTCAGAAGGTCTTGCATTTAAAGAAAAACAAACAAAAAGGATGCAATGTTGTGTTTCGCAAAGTTAAAGCTTTTTTTCATAGAAACATAGAATGTTTTAGGATGGAAGTGACCTCTAGAGGTTATTTAGTCCAACCTCCCTGCACGAGCAGGGACATCTACCTAGGTAAGGTCACCCAGGGCCCTATCAGGCCTGACCTTGAATGACTCCAGGGCTGGGGCCTCCACCACCTTTCTGGGTAGTCCAGTCCAATGATCTATTACTCTTATATTAAAGAATTCTTTTCTAATACTGAGTCTAAATCTATCTTTTCCTAGTTTAAAACCATTACTCCTTATCTTATCATTACAAACCCTTTTGAATAGACCTTCTCCCTCCTTCATGTAGGCCCCTTTCAGGTACCGGAAGACTGCTATAAGGTCCCCCCAGAGCTTTCCCTTCTCCAGGCTGAACATCCCCAACTCCCTCATCCTGTCTTCATAGGAGAGTTGCTCCAGTCCCTTGATCATTTTGGTGGCCCTGCTCTGAACATGCTCCAATATGCCTACATCCTTCTTGTGCTGGAAACTCCAGAACTGGATGCAGTATTCCAGGTGAGGTCTCACCAGGTCAGAGTAGAGGGGCAGAACCACTTCTCTTGAACTGCTGGCCACAGTTCTTCTGATGCAGCCCAGGATGTGATTATACTTCTGGGCTGCGACTGCACATTGGTGGCTCATGTCCAGTTTTTCATCCACCAGCACTCCCAAGCCCCTTTCCACAGGACTGCTCTCCAGTAAACCCTCTCCCAGTCTATACTGATAGTGCTGGTTACCCTAGCCCAGGTGCGGGACCCTGCACTTGCCCCTGTTGAACCTCAAAGTTCACCTGAGCCCACCTCTCCAGCCTGTCCAGGCCCCTCTGGATGGACTCCCATCCCTCTCGCATATAAACAGCACCCCCCAGCTTAGGATCATCAGCAAACTTGCTGAGGGTGCACTCGATGCCACTGTCTGTGTCATTGATGAAGATATTAAACAACAGTTTTTCCTCTCATACCTACTAAAGCAAACAAAAAATGACCCAAATTCTCTGTGCTCTAGCTTGGTTCTGAATGCAGAAAACGTAACCATTTACTTGGGATAGCACAAGCAGGATAGCAAAAGAAAAAAAAAAAATCAAGCTGTGCTCTCCAAGCTTTTTCCTGCTGGAGCTGCTCTGTTGCACACATCCAGTTACACTCTCCCAAAGGCACACTGAGACAATGGCTTCGCTACACCCATGCGGGTCACTGCATGGACTTCAACACACAGGTATCATGCATGGGGAGTACAAGAAGCAGGAGCTAAGGGAGTGATGTAATTACAAATACATACAGCTGGCTAGAAACATTCTGAATATAATTAAGCTTTGAGACATTATGCCAGCCAAGATGTTAATAACTGTGAAAAAAACCTGTGGGTGATTTTCATACTTATCAAAATAAGGAACTGTTGAGAACCATTAATAATGTGAGTAAATGCTGTCTAAGCTTCCCACACTCAACTCTGCCAAGAAGCTTTAATTTTCAGCTGCAACAATCCTGCTCTTCCAGTTGGGAGCTCCTCCAGAGCAGAGATATTTAATCAAGTTACATTGCGAACTTGCTCTGCAACACCTGATGCATAAAAAGATCAATATGTAACATCATTTTTTTTTCTCTTAGGCTTGCCCGGACCAAGGTTTTCAACAGCTTAAGATGAACCCACACTAAACCTTGGCACAAAGGATACCTCTAAAGCAGAAGTTAACATTTTCACATGCAAATGTAGCATTAGAGTGTAAAAGGAGGTTTGAGAAGCTGTCCTATAACGATATTTGCAGAGAACAGTGGGAGACCCTTGTTTGTGAAGGAGCAGAAACTGTTTTTATTGCTTACTCTTGATATACTCCACAGACTCATAAAGGATTAAAGAAACTTGAAGACAGGCATCTTCTGCCACCACATTTTTATAAAATCTCATCTGCACCTCTTAAAGCTTGCTGGTACGTGTCATTAAAAGTGACACTTCCTCTCCTAAATAACATACAATTTCTTCAGAGCAGATATATGAACATATAGTTTGTTTTCTCATTTAAGTAAATAAACTAGAAGAAAATCCTGTGAGCACTGCCTCATTTCTGACACTGGCTATTCCAAGTATTCATTGTGAATGAATCCCACAAACTTCATGTATTTATCCAACGAGTTCATATAAAGAGTGTTTCACTGACCTTCAAAGTCCACATCCCCAACTAATTTGGTCTTCCCTGTAAGAGGATCGTGGATATGGTTGATGCCTACGTCAATCACAGCTGCACCTTCTTTGACCATATCAGTTGTAATCAACTTTGGGATACCTGGAATTATCAAGATAGGTTTCATTAATATGGCCAGGTAGTCTTAGGTCATCAGTTTCAAACTGTATCAAGGGGTATGCATGCACGTGTTTGTATGCACAAAAAAGAAAGTACTCCTTTCACTTGACTCTTCTAAAAAGAGAGTGCAGCAAAAAGGCACCTCAGCTCTTTCATATACACAACATTTCTTCAGCACATGGAAATGTAAAACACCTTGACATTCATCATGAAGATGTTCAACAGTCAGGACCCAGAAAATCTAAAAGGACACTTCAAACACCAGATAAAGAGCTGAGTCAATAGCTACACATTCCCAGCCCAGTCAAGCTATCCATATACATAGCAAAACTTAGGTATACTTGATACCTAATATATACCTATATAGGTTTCTATACTTATGTATAGAAACAACTTCAGTACAAAAATGACAACTGAATTACACACAAAACCTGACCTGGGTCAGCAAAACATCATTTTCTAAGGCCATAATCCTGGACATGAAATGGCTTCCACTGTGTAAAGACCGCTGCTGTGCAGGATTTCTGACTGCAGCTAGCACGTACTCTGAGGAGCACAGTCTCTGAGGAGATCAATCTCTTCTCTCTTCCCCAACCTGTTGAAGGTAAAGGAAGGACTCCGCTGGCATGCCAACAGCTCCACTTGATGTTCAGGAAAGACCCTCCTTCCAAGGCTGGGAGCTCAGTGCATCAAGAAAAGTGTGTCCAGCAGAACAAGGGAGGTCCTCCTCCCCCTCTACTCTGCCCTGGTGACACCTCACCTGGATTACTGTGTCGAGTTCTGGGCTCCCCATTTCAAGAGGGACAGAGATCTACTCAAGAGAGTCCAGCTGAGGGCTATGAGGATGATTGGGGGACTGGAACACCTGCCTTATGAGGAAAGGCTGAGAGACCTGGGGCTCTTCAGTCTGGAGAAGAGAAGACTAAAGGGGGGGATCTAACTAATGTCTATAAATATATGAGGGCTGGGTGTCATGAAGAAACGGGCAACTTGTACCCTGCCATAGGACGAGGGGCAACGGATACAAACCTCAACATGAGGAAGAACTTCTTTACTGTAAGGGATACAGAGCACTGGAACAGGCTTACCAGGGAGGCTGTGGAATCTCCTGCCTTGGAGACTTTTAAGACCCATCTGGATGCGTCCCTGTGTGACCTGCCTTAGACTAGATGCTCCTGCTCTGGCAGGGGGTTTGACTCAATCTCCAGAGGCCCCTTCCAACCCCTGACATTCTGTGATTCTGTAGGATCCCTGTTTGCAGTGAGCCATTTTCATGTCAGGAAAGGCTATGGTAACAAATGTACCAGTGCTGCTTTACAAACAGCAGCACCGTGTGTGACCAGACACTTCAACATTTGCACCTGGACACTCATAACAAAGAGTCTCCTGGAACCTTAAAGGAAAGTGGTACCCAAGACCATAGTCATTGCACGCCATTGGAGAGCAGAGAATATCACATCCTTACACATCACCTGCATTAGCCTATCACACCTCAACTGCAACAGTGACAAGCTTTTCTCTGAATTCACTTGAAATGACCTCTTAAATTTCTTTCCTGCCATGAAACCTCCAACTTTGCACAATAAGAATTTCCAACTTTAAGATGACAATTCTCTTTGCTTCTCGAGCAATTCTGTCCCTTCTATGTTCTGTGAGCCATGTCCACACTAGTAAAAGAGTAACTCCAAAAGCAGGAGGCTAAGCTCCCCTCTCCCCACAAAAGCATCTTTCTGTCAGGTGGAGAAGAAATAAAGAATGGAGAAGAAAGCAAATCCATATGGTTTGAGACTGTAGTTTTACTAGAGGCAAGTGCTGGTATGCAAGGGCTTTGGATTCATCTGAAGTGCTGGATCACAGACAGATAGTCATTGAGATACAGGCAATACAAGAACCTTCCTGGCTCTCCATTTCTCACTCCCCCATAGGACACGAGCTTGAAACTTGGCTTCTAATGTTGAGCAAGCCAAGACCTCAGATTCTTTGCTATGCCATTTGATAACACCTGGCTGCGTCTACTTCATCACGCTCTTTTGCAATCCATGGCGAGCTGGCTGGTAATTGGATAATGCCCCAGCCTTATGGGGGTAAATGATCTGCGCGCGATAGGGATAGAAGCATGTTAACGGAGGCTGCACAGTTACACCCTTTGTAAAACGGATTGATAATAGGCCAAATACTTAATAGCAACAAATAAACTAACCCTCAAACCAAATGAGCAGATCTATTTACTTAAGCCTACTTTACATACCCAGTAGGAAGAGATAAGCCTTAGAGCAGCTATTCCTAAAATGCACTAACTGAAGAATGTGGGAAAACTCTTTCATTGGTTATTTTTGCAAAAAAATGATGAATCATCCTTTAAACAAAAGAGAAATGAAGCCCTACCTAAATGCAGCTTCAGTATAAGGAATGTAAAACTGCTCCTGACAAAGCTAATCAGCCACCATGAATAGAAGGTGCTGACAAATCAGCCATTCCTATACAAGGGACAGCACCAGTAGTCCCAGAAGAATTTCACCTGGCATTTGGCACCCTTGTTCCTTCTTCTCTTTACCCCTCTCCAAATCTAGCAGGCAGAGTCTTTTCTCTCAAGGCAGACTGGAAGGCCAGGAGAGCCAAAGCAGCAGGGTGACTAGTCAAACACCACCTACTGCCTCCATCACTGTCCTGGAAGTGCTGTGGGAGCTATTCAGGCACCACAGATGAAACTGCACTTTTTCCTTCTGTGATGGGTCTGGGCCCATGGCAAGAAGAACAGACTCCATGGGACATCAGTGCAGCCAGGGACAGTGGGCAAATATGAGAAAGACTAAAGTGAGATGCAAAGTGCTGGGTGTGCTTAGGAGAAAACATAACGCTAGAAATGCAAAAGCTGCAGGGTATTGAAAGACTTTAGGAAGCTCCATCTGGAAGCAGAGACACAGATTTTAAGGAGGGATAGGCTGGACAAGAGCAGCATTGCTGGCACTTATGATGCAAGGAGCTGGGAGGGAACGGGACAGATGGAATAAACTGCATGGAGAGTTACAACCCAAGTAAGCAGGAAAACCGGGGTTCCTAGGCTGGGGGCAAATGAGAGACAACATATGAAGATAGGTACTCTCAAACTCGAGAATAAAGCCAGAAACACCTGATTTGAAGCTTTATAAAAGCCAAGAATGCAAGTGACAAGAAAACTCCTTGGGGACAGAGCACCACATCAGAATGCAACACTCACTGCAACAAGTCACCAAACTGGGAGCCAGAATGCAGATGGCTCTTCTAAAAGAATCACATGGGAAGAGGAAAATGAGAATAGGAATCTTGCTCTTATATGCAGACACACACAAAAAGGTGCTTTCCCCCTGCACATCTCGCCCAGTGGCCTGTGACAGCAGCTCTTTCTACCTGTCAGGGCAGAAGTTACATTTTTGCAACACCGACTGAACAGGTCACACATTTCCGGGCAACGCGTGATCCCAAAGGTACAGTATGCACAGCTGTCAAGTTACAAGAGGGACCTTGGAGGGATTCCACCTTTCTCAAGTGTAATCCTCCCTGGAGCAAGCACCCGGGCAGGACTGCATGCTGCTTGCACAATCCAGCCCTCAGTTTTTTCATCATTCCAAGTATATCTCACATTGTGTCATGAGGATTGTATCACGCTCCTGCTACAAATGACATGAGGAAAATAATGTAAAGAAGATACACGACCAAATTGCTACTGTACCATTTAACTACAAGCGTAAGAAGCCGTGATTAAATTTGAAGCACTGTATGTGGATGAAAAGTGACTGGCTTATTTCCAGTTAGCACACGGTACTATCTCTCATTTATAGTGTGTGAATGCTGGTCAGGCCCACAACTGAGTCACCATATGTGGGACGACTGAGCCATTTCTTGTTCCTGACCTGGCATGAAAAAGATAGTGCAGTTAAGCCCTAAAGCAGAGGGCATCTCACTTCAATAGGAAGTGATGGGCTTTAGAGAGGCACCTATCTATCTGTCTTCATCTAGAAAATAAGCAAGCAAAAATTTGGACTTGTTGGCGAAGAGAGAAAAGAGGAAAGACAATTCTCTTGTAGTCCTCTAAAACAGTACCAGAGAAAGAGGATATCCTGAGCCATGAGGGAATGCAGAATTTTACAATGGTTTTTAGGAAGTTGGATTAAAGTTGGATTATTTGGGTTTATTTAAATTATTTTGTATTTCAACTCACAATACTCATAAAAAATGGAGGTTGCTCAGAAGCAGTTATGCTTCTTTCTTTGTTCTAGATTAGTCAAATTGCAAGTAATTCACTCTCTATTGCTTTAAGAATATAGACACTGATCCTTCAAGCCCCCTTCCACCAGGCAACTGCCATTCTCTCCCTCGTTACGTGAAGACTGTAAAATTAAAAGATAAAATAAAAATTCAGCCATTAACAGCATACATTACCAAAACTACAGTTAATTTGGCAAGGTTTCCCTTAATTCTAGCAGCTATGGAATGATACCACTGTTTTATGAATGCAGCCTCCAGCTGATTTAAAGAAACCGTCCTGTCAAAATTTAAATGACTCATGATTTTTGCACTGCACGGAGAATGTTTTAATTTACATAATTATACCTGTATAAACTACGCACTGACTGGTTCCCAATCTTGAGTTCACTCTCAAGTCTCCCTAAGGGAAAGGTGTCACATGTGATGAGAAAGAGCACATGAGTCTGCAAATGTGAAGGGCAAGAACAAAGCATTAAATCTCTCGCCCTTCTTACAGCAAGAAATCCTACTTACCACAACACCCTCCACAAGCACGAGCACCAATTACTTGCTGCAGCCTGAAATAGTTCCTAGTGCCACCAACACAGACACCAAGGTCTGCCTTTTAGGTTTGAAACACTGTGAACAGAGTATTAACAACGAGTATTACCTGCAGCTACTATCACAATGTCAGCGAGCAGTGTATGGATCTTGAGCTGCTCTTTTGGTGTGTATCTGTGAGTAATGGTCACTGTAGCATCACCTGAAATGGAAGAGATCATTGGTTAATTGTCACATATAAAGTACCTGTATAGCGTTTACTTTCAGGCACAAATGACTGACTTAGGCACACGAACAACAGTACAGATGAGCATTGGAGTTGTCTTGAGATGCATCAATCATTTCAGCACAAACAGAAAGCTCACAACGCTTGCTGTTCAGACATACAAAGAAATGTTGATTATTAGAAAATTCTCAAAGATTTCATTTTTACACTGTATACTAACTTATTCATTAGCTTCATTACACGTAGCAGAATTACACAGAGCAAACCCAGCACGGAATCCAGCATCTCCCTCAAGCACAATTTATATAGTGCTTGTCACAAACCGAAGCTTCAAGTACAAGATCACCATGTTCAGATTTGTCCTCAACCACAACTGTCATTCATTTGTTCTGAAGCTCCAGAGATACATCCTGTGACATTCTGTCGGACAGAAAGGAAGGAAGACCACAGTCTGCCCTGCACCTGTGACCCAACTTCATAATAGCATTTCCCTCGAGTCAACGTTTAGTGGTTTTGACAGATTTTAAGTGCTCAAGGAATAACTGGTGATTAAGTTCAGTGCAGTGGCACTGGCACTATTTCTTACAGATATTCCCTCTCACAAGAATTAACAGCACTGATAATCTGGCCAGCAACAGGAGATGAAAAACGCAGCTCTGCTCTGTGTAGGGCCTGATGGCACAGTGAATGAGTCTAGTAGCTACGATGATGAGGACACTCCTGGGCCATGGGTCTGTGCTTAGAAATCCCACTGATCGATACCTGTATGCAAAGGTTAGGCAGCAAAAGGCCTCTCCTGGCTGGCACACTACAAGATTTCATCAAGGAGAGGCACCCTTGAACGTACATGCAAAGCACAACCCACAGCAGCTGCAGTATTTACAAAATTCCAACTGGGTGCGTCCGAGCATGTTTATCACTATAACCACTTAAGGAATCAATACATCCAACCCATACAGATTTCCACATTCTCAAAGCATTACAAGCCATTGCTTTATGTAGCTTGAGTGCAACAACAGGAACGCAAGGAAACGACTGGACAAAAAGGTGCTGAGATTTTTGCAAGTGTCCCACCATCTCCTGTATCTCCTGTGAAAACAACAAGACCTGAACCCTTACTTCACACCAGACTAGGGAGTTTGAACTTCCCACAAACAGAATTGTGCACCCTTTTGGGCAAAGTCAACAGATCTGGGGCCTGCTCCTGCACGTATTCACATTTCTTGGCTAGAAGCTACAAATAAACCTTTCTAGTAAGATGTGAAAAACCTTGTGCTGTTTGATGGAGATGCTGAGAAGAGGCCACTACACACACCTATCGGCACGGGGACAGGGACCAGAATCTCATACTGCACCCACCAGTGAGCGTGGCGACATGTCAGAGACTGCCCAGGAAAACAGCAAAGACTAGCAGCTATCAACAGAAGCTCCTCCCAACATTCTCCCTGTCAACTTTGTGTACCGCACAGCATTCAGGTCTTAACATCCCCCTTCACCTTCCACCCATCAGAGACCATTATTAACCATTAATCTAAAAGGTTTTGCCATCTCAGACATTGCCACCACATTTGCTTCCTCCAGAATGTCTGACTGATCTGATCTGTGCCTCTCATCTCATTTAATTCTCTTCCCCAAGCATCTCAGCTTCAACTTGTCTGTGCTCTGACTTCCCTGCTCTTTCCCCTCACCTCTGATCCCTCTTCTCTTTCAGTCTCTGGAGTGCTTATCATCTCCTCAAAGATAAGTGGATCAAAATATTTTCAGATAATGAGAACAGAAAAGTACAGATGTGCATAAAGTCTCTCACTAACTTTCTAGAACTTCCCATGAATTTAATCGCACTGATAGCTTCAACAGCTACAAGTCTTAAAAAAACCTCTCTGCAGTAACCCTTCTTGTGACAGTCACATCCCAGCCAGTATAGTACATAAAGCCTGTGTGTCAAGATTCCTTCAACTATCTTCCTTGAATATCTTTGAGATCATGAAATAACAACTCATACAGACAAAACAACTGGAGCTAAAGCAGCAGCTGCTCATTCATTCTTACGTAGACTGCTCACAGTCTTTTGAACGCTCCTTTGAGTGAGCAGCACGCAGGCTGTAGAGATGCTCAGAATTTTCCTCCTTTGGAGGCCTCATTCTCCAAATACATGAATAATCAATCACTTTGTCCCCTGCAGAAGAACCATGCCTATTCTTTGATGGGACACTTCCTTTTTTTGTGGTTAATGCTTTATCAATAATGCTATAACTTCAGGGTGCTCTGAAGGGTCATCCTTCACACATGAAAGGCAAATGGACCCTGGAAAGAAAAGCTTGAATAAAATACAGGAGTCTTCCGATAGCTATTTTAAGCAAAAGAAGTATGTCTTGCCCAAAAATCACAATCGCTACTTCCAAAAAATATATACAGCATGAAATGCTCTCAACTTCTTATCCTGCACTCAGCAGAGAGGCTGAGTAAAAACAGTGTATAAAATCACAAGTTACAGATACTCACACCTTCTGAGAAATAAAATCAGCACTATTTTCCCATCAAGATTTTACCAAGGACTGTGTCAGTAGATAGCTCCTGAAACCAAGTAATTGTTCTCACTACCAAAAATGAAAGGAGGAAAAAAAAAAGGGAAGGGGAAAAAGAAAAAAAAAAACAAGGCCCCTACCTTCGGAACAGCAGTCCAGAGGCTTACAGACACCTCAGAAAGGGTATATTTTCCATTTATTTGTGATCATGCCAAAACAGAAAACAAACAACTACTTTTATACTGCTACTTCTGTTGAAAAAAAGAGGAATATATTTAAGATTCTGCATAATATTGCTGAGTCAACTCACTACCTTATAAAACAAAGATCGTCTCTGGACCTGCCAACACAAAGCACAATTTTTTATCGGTTCAGAAAGTTTTCTGATCTGAACAGATATTGCCACCTGCAGGACATGACAGCTCCTACATACAAAACATCACAGATGAAAACAGACTCCAGCTTTTCAGTTTTATCCATGATCTGTAAAAAAACCCAAGAATTAAAACCTCCAACAAAACCAAAGAAAGACAGTACCACCCCCTCTTTGTATCACGTGTCAATAAAACTTATTTAATCAAATCAGCCAAATTCCTGATAAAACATTTCCTGGCAGATAATCTGATAAAGTTCTATTTCAGCACCTAACTGTAGGCCTTGTCTGGTCCCCATCCTTTTAATTTAAAAAAAAAAAAAAAAAAAAAGAATAAAAGAGCTTCCCTCTTCATTTGTATTAATAGGTTAAAATTGTTCTAAACACATGCATAAGAAGAAAGCCTGCTTTTGTTTGGTAAAAAATGAAATGAGCAAGTCCAACATGTAATTTTCAAACCTAAAACAGAATCCAGAAACTCAATGCTCTTGCTAACACTACGTCATCTAGTATCCTGATAGATGCCTCTCATCATAATGCACAATTTTTTCCCTGTTACGAACTGCTAAGAAAATGGGTGGAAAGGATTGCTCTACGCAAGCTTTTATTTTCATTATGTTCACATTTCCAGTCTTCGCTTTAGCTCCATCTCCTTGATTCCAGTGCCACTGTCAGTAAGGGAACGTGCAAACGTTTTTCTGTGCCTACAGAGAATACCTGCCACACAGAGCATCAATGACAATGCCAGTAGATTGGGCTGCCAGTGAAGTCATTTGCAGTATGGCAGCTATCAGAACTAAGGCAGATGACATAAGGCACAACAAAGGTCATTTACAGGCCAACAAACTCGTGACTAGCCCCCAAAAACAAGTCATACTACGGGGCAGTCAGTAAGAATGACAAACCCAGGTTACAGGAGAACAAAATTGAGCCACAGATCCACTTGACTCAAAAGCTGAAAGCTACAAACCAGTAACTAGTTACAGCTAAAAAATACCCATGCAACTACTATGGGTTTTGTAACAAGTTGCTGAAAGAATGAGAATCAAGGGTCATGACCTCTCCTTGTTTCCAACCCAGAAACATTTAAGTACTTGGCAACACCACTCTGTGTAGTGTAAAGCCTACTTCAAACACAGAGCTGCACTACCAGTGACATACACAACCCCAAACCTGCAGCAAATGGCAAAAATGCTAGTAATTTTCATGGGAATGGGGATGAGACTAGTACTATCCACTGATGGTAATTACAATTCCAACACTGAGAGAAGTTTCAAATAGCAACTTTCCCACAGAGGCTGAATGGAAAAACCAACTCTATGATTAGTAAGAAGCTTTTAGTGCTTTATTATATTAATAACAGATTTCACTCCACTCCTATTAAATATGCCTGGGATTAAACGTTCATGTTCACCTCACTGGCACACACCACCTTGGCAGTTTCCAGCATCAAAATGAAGTTGCAAAGGATAGTATTCTATTTAAATTATATTTGTTTTTCTTTCTACAGCACAATTATAGCAGCACATGCATGCTTCTGTAATTAGAATTATTTAAAGGTATTTCCATTACAACCCTCAATTTCCAGGGGGATATAAACCACACTGCAGAAAAAATACCCCAGGCCAATATGTAATATCATAGAACTCGCATCAAAAAGTTACTTTGTTGGTCATTTGGCCATTTTCATAATCATCACCTAACACAGCACAACACAGGAATCATGTCATATATATACAAAAGATACGTGAGTGTGTGTATGAAAAACTTGAAATTACTATTACATAGGCACAAGGGTAAAGTATATAGCTACATTACTTTGTATAAACATCACGTGAACCTCTGTACCTCTTTAAGGCCACACGGTCAGACATGATCCTCAAGGTCTGGTGCTAATCATGTTTAAACAGTAATTGTTTCAAACAGAGGACAAAATGATGACATGACACCAGAAAAAGTCAAGTCCAGAAACCAGTCTCCTAGGAATACGTCAGGAAACACATTAGCCAATTTATTTCCTCGAAGTGGTTGCAAATGTTGTACAAGAGACAAAAGCTTTCTCTTTTTATCTGAATCATCTGGCCAGCTTTCCTTTAGTGATTTAACAAATGGAAACATTAAAACAACATTCATGGACTTACCTCCAGGCCTTTCATGCTCTCCATCAGTATGTAATAGCATTGAAATAGGCATTCCAACATTCTTAGACCTTCCAGCTACAACAACATTTTTTCCAAATGTTTGTATTCCTTACAGGAAAAAAGAAAAAACAAACCACCCTATTAAAAAATTGTACTTTGATACACCTAAAGCCTTCTTCTCAATCCCCAAGACATAATTATTTGCTGTTGTGGACTGCTGACATCAACACGACTTGAAAATCCACAAGGCTGAACTGGAGGGAGGAATCCAGAAAACAACCTTCACCTTTCACCTTAGAGGAAGACAAGTGGTAACTCATTCAGGTTATCTGAACCACCCTTTGCAGGGAATTCATTTCTTTTCTCTGACCACAACAGGAATTGGAAGCTCTTACATCTACCACTAGAAACACATGTATTTTACTTAGCAAATGACAACTACGGAATGCATCTACACTCTTTTCCCCTTCCGGTATTGAATTAAATTTCCCTGGGTTTGTTCTTGTTTCTTCTCCTTCCCCCACAAGCACTTCTACTCAGGACATCAGCAATATCACAGAAAGTTCCTTGCAATGTTACAAAATGCAGCAAGTAAGTTATCAAAGTGTTTCACCAAGTATTCTACATGGACTACAGTCTACACTTAATTAATGGTTATGCTACTGGCAACAGATCTCATCTATTTGGCACCTCCTTACTATTTAGATTAATCCTCTAAATGTTTGTTCTTCAATCAGCCCCAAACATTTAGATAACGTACACCTTTTAACTCACACCTGACTTCATCCTTCATTCATCTTCCCAGATAAAAGGAGTCTCAATACAGTTCCATTTCTTACCGGTCCGTTTCACGATCTCCCACACGGCAGCAGCAGTGGCAGGTATTATAGAAGGCTGATCAAGACACAGGCGCCCAATGTTCAGGATATGAAACCCATCCACATCCTTCTCAGGTGCGATGGCGTTACAAACTGCTCGCTCATCTATGTGACCTAGGAAACACAGGGCTGTCAAATTACTGCGCTCACGCTTGCCGGGTGCCATCAATACTGCCTGAATCATTACACAGAGCAACACACAAGCTTGGTTTAGATACGGTAACTTCTATTATTCATTAGAAATAACCTACACTCCCCCCCCCTCTACAGGCAGCAGTTACAACTTTAGCTTTTCAAGTGATCTACTGAAAATGAAATTATTCAGTTTGTGACACTGCTAATACAACAGATTTGGTCAAAACATGAGAGGCCGATACTCCACTGAGAATGATGACGTAGTAACTGTAAAAATAAAAGTTTAATCAAGATATTTCAGAGTCAGTTCTGCATTCTAGAAGCGTTAATCATCAAGTAGCTCCAACAAAAAATGAAAGGAGTCAATGTGAACGTTACCCGTCTCCAAGATCACAGAGGATACACAACTTTTCGAACCTTTGGAACTTAGAAATTTTTTCGAACCTTCAGGACCTAGAAATTTACAAGGTGAGCTGACACTAAGGTGGGACTTTGAAACAACTCGCACGCAGGATTTACGAGCAGGCAGAAGCCATCCGCAAACCATCGGCGTGAGTGATGGAGCTGAATGCTGCAGCTCACCTCAGAACTATCCTCTTTGGAAGAGGCACCGAGGTTAAAGTTGAGGCTATTATTGCCCTATTAACTTGGGCAGAAAAGAACGGACTGTTGCAGTATTGCACACTAGCATTTAGTATAACATACTGGAAAGAAATTGGGGACAAACTTTGGGAACAAACTATTGATGAACCTAATGACAGGAAAGAGATGCAGAAGCACGGCAGGGTGTGGCGATTGATTATTAATGCCTCGAAAGAGATGCAGGTGGAACAAAAGGTAGTTATGGCAGTGGCAAAAATGCTACGTCCGGAGCCAGAGGCAAGAGAAATGATCGCAGATTCAACAAAAAAAACATCTACTGTAGGGAGGTTTTTCGGTCTAGGTACCGAGAATGCTCCTATGCGAGGAGCAATCCCAAAAGAAAACAGCAGCAGAAGTAATTTCTGAGATCAAGATCCCTGCCCCAGAGACGACAACTGTTAAAAGGAAATCAACAGACAAGACCGAGGATGTTTCGGCTTGTGAACTCCCAAAGGAAGGGCCACACTGCCAACCCCCAGAAGCCGTGCCGACAACCTCCT
>NW_008580678.1:4617-5570 GCF_000691845.1 Merops nubicus | reverse complement strand
GACCTGAGCTCGAGAGTCCAGCTCCTGGACACATGTTACAGTTCTGGGGGCTGCCCTGACCCCAGACAGCAGCACATTTATGGTACCCAACGTGGGGCTCAAGCAGAGCTCTGATTAATTGCCTGAATAACTCTCTGTTAAAGGCATATCACCCTTTTCTTTTCTGATTGCTTTTAAGGCTTGAAACTTAAGCAGAGCATTTTCATCCTGGAGTTTGTGAAGCCAGTGCTAGGGCCTGTCCTGTCAGAGGTTACCCTGGAACTGGTGCCGCGCTGCGCGTCACGCACCGTGCGCGTTGTTCCGGGCTGCTGGCTCTCCATCTCCACCTCACAGTTACTGGATTTCGCCTCCTGGTGAAGGCCATTGTCCTTTGTGGGGGTTTGAAACTTAAGCAGAGCATTTTCATCCTGGAGTTTGTGAAGCCAGTGCTAGGGCCTGTCCTGTCAGAGGTTACCCTGGAACTGGTGCCGCGCTGCGCGTCACGCACCGTGCGCGTTGTTCCGGGCTGCTGGCTCTCCATCTCCACCTCACAGTTACTGGATTTCGCCTCCTGGTGAAGGCCATTGTCCTTTGTGGGGGTTCTCACTGATTTATGTCTTACTGAACTGGGCAGCAAAGTGGTCCTGGTACTACCAGGATGTTTTTAAAAATATCACTTTTGGTTTTGCCGGGGAAAGTTTTGCTGCTCCCCACGATACTGTGACACCACCAGAGCCTGCAACTCCATTCCATTTTGAGGATATTGGATATGATTGTGATTCTCATTACCCTAGTTATCAAAAAAAATGTTGTTTGTGTCATCAGCAGTGAATCTATTGTTGGCTCTGTTTGTGTTTCCAAAAATATTGTGAAATGGTGTCAGAGGGGGGTCGGTGCGGGTGTGTGCTTCGGGCAGCCACCACAACCAGCACTGCAGCTACACAAACAGCCTCTGCTGCTGACACAGCCCCAAC